>NC_133812.1:28716564-28941914 GCF_043250625.1 Sebastes fasciatus
ACTGGCTGCAGCAGAAACATTTATCCTTTCTCTTCTCTGTATTTTACTCTAAGGACTTCACTTATACTGCTACTTCTAATTAACTCATTTAACTCATAATTATGACTAAAACTATAGCTCCAAAACATAAAAATATCAACACATTCTCTTCACACTTGTTTAAGTAACTTGACATCACATGTATCGCACCAAAACACCAACATTTAAAGTTTTATACTCAAATCTATGCAGGACTGAACCTGCCAAAATCAAAAGAAAATGTATATATGTAAATAAAAGACTCGATAAATAATTAAATATGTCATTAAATGTATCAAAAATAATATTAAAAATAAATGTAGCCATTTATTAATTGATAAAATGTGACATAAATTGATATTCCTGTTTTAATTTGCTTCTTTATTTTTTTTATCTTTGTATTAATTCCCTTATTTATTTACTCTTCTGTTTAATTTTCTCTTTTATTTATTCATGTTTTTATTTTGATACATTTTTACATTTATGTATTAATTTTGCATTTATTATTTATTTATTTATTTATTTTTACATTAATTTATTTATTTTTGCATTCATTTTCTTTTTAAATAAATAAGGGAATGAATACAAAGATAAATAAATAAAGAAGCAAATTAAAACAGAAAATTAAGGTCACATTTTATCAATTAATAAAAGGATACATTTATTTTTAATATTATTTTTGCTGCATTTAATGACATATTTATTTATTTATCGAGGCATTTATGTATTTATTTTTATTCATCTTTAAATTTAATTATTTTTGCATTTATTTTTCATTTATTTTTCCAAATAAATAAGGAAATTAATACAAAGATAAATAAATAAAGAAACAAATTGAAGCAGAAATATCAATTCATGTCACATTTTATCAATTAATTAGTGGCTACATTTATTTTTAATATTATTTTTGCTACATTCCATGACAAATATTTATTAATCGAGTAATTTATTGATTTATTCTTTATTTTGGCAGGTTCCGTCTTCCATATGAATCAACCCCGAAGCTTTATGGTTGAAATCAATGTCTGTCCTTCATCATAGATTTATTTCATGAAAGTAAAACAACATCATTGCAGTTAAAGTTATGCAACATTTTCAGACATCTGCTGATAAAACATCCACATGTTGAGAGCCCGTCGTCGTCTGTTGAGTCTGAACCGATCAATGTTGTCCAACACGTCTTATTTATCGTCTTCAAAGCAGATTTATTGTGTTTTGGAATAAAAGCAGTCGGCGAACACCTGCTGCTGAGCGTTAACAGACGATCATCAGACGGATCACGAGAGCTCTTCATCTTTTATCTCGTCTTTATGATTATTTGTTATTGACCCTGCAGGTGTTCCTTGGAGCCGATAACGCGATCTTCACACATCTGTGAGCGCAGCTCGACATGCTGGCGAGCGCCATCGTTACTCCCTTCACCCTCATTTAGCCGTTTGTGTGCCCCATAACAGTATAAAGTGATGAAAGCTGACGTCCAAACAGCTCTTTCATGGTGATGCCCTCCGGGGAGCCGCTGCCTGGTGAACAGCTGCAGACGCCCAGAGAGGAGGGAGGACACGGAGGAGGCCGTCCAGCTAACACAAAAATGTCTGCAACATCTTATGAGACACAATAGAGCGTGGGAATGACCATCATATACTCTTATCATTATGTTCTAGAAAAACTTGACACACAGTGCTGCGCTGCATCTCAAATTAACCTTCAGGTTCTCAGCTTTCAGATGATGTACACCACTTCTATGTGACATCTACTGTTGACCTGCTATCTCCCCCTAAAGACCCCCTGGACCCCCTAAAGAAGACTAAAACAGCTCTATTGTGGATCTCAGAGGGTTAATGTAAAGTTCCTGGATGCGTTATGAATTCTTTCCATAAAGTATGAAAGGACATGATTTACACCGACACAGACTGTCTGCAGCAGCTTCCCTAATATTGAGTGACGTATCAGCTAATTAAAGGCCTTCATAAATCTCCATTATCTGTCTGCTGACGTGTTGTGTAACCTCCAGGAGAACATGTTGACAGCGGATGGTTAATAACGTTTAATAACGCCGGCCTGCACCGGTGAAAACAGAACAGAATTAGTCACATTGTTACCTGCATAACTTCATATTATCTGTGTTTATTTCTGTTGAACTTCTCAACTCTCTGCACGTCACCATCCATCACCTGAGATTTCATCATTTATCCTTCCAACAAAAACACAACGTCTCCAAGCAGTTATTGAACCGAATACAAGATATTGTCTCGGCTCGATCCAGTCAGACTCATCAGGAAAGATAGTTATTAGAAGACGACACAAGCCGCCGTGGAAACCCGACCCGATGGAGTGTTAAGTGAGCTGTCAGTCAAACAGACGGATTATAGATTTAAGCTCTTCAGACATTTTATCTGATCGATTGTCCGTCACGTGTCCACGCTGTCACTACGAGAGATTATCTCATCAGATCCCCGTCCTGACAGCCGCCACGCCGGCAGGAATGTTTCTTCTTCTGCTCCGGAGGCCACAAACCCTCTTAGAGATACAGAATAATACAAATACAGAACACGTACTGGTCCGTGTGTGGTCTTTAAGAGATGAAATAAGGAATGCAGACAGAGTGCACACTTAAAACTTTGGATTTAGTTGCTCTCAGGTAAAGTCTGGAGCTCAGAAGACCTTGTTTCTAGAGCGATGATGACAGCAGAGTATCAGTAGTTTCAGTAGTTTATTATTAACTAAGGCTGTCAATCAATTCAAATATTTTACCGCAATTAATTGCATGATTGTCCATAGTTAATCGCAAATTAATTGCACATTTTGTATCTGTTCAAAATGTACCTTAAAGGGACTGTATGTACATTTTTACACGTATAAACATTCTTTAATCTTCATGCCAATGTGTGAACGTAAAAAATTAGACCTTCCGTAACTTTTGCTTTTAATGTGAAGAACGCGGGACGTTTTTTCCGGGAAAATCCAACAGATGTGACGTCATGTATGTTTGCGAGTGCCTTTATTTTCAGCTCCAGTTACAGGGCTAACAGCGTGCAACCATAGCTGACGTTCGGTTAGAAATAGAGTCCGCTGACGGCAACGAACGACCAGCCGCTGCCACAACCCAGACTCCAACACAAACTCCACAGGAGCACCAAAAAAAGTATTTTTCTGGTGAAGCCTGTCTTGCAAAACAGGAATGTGACCAACGTCGGGGAGAAAACTAGGATCAACGTCGGCCTTTGATTCATGGAGGTCCTTGGTTTAGTTTTAGGTTTCAAAACGGACCCCGAGCTGGGAAACGTCCTATTACACAGGTGAGCTAACATCACTGCCAAGCATGTGAAGTATATAATGATATTGTGCTTTTAGCTGTCAATCACGTTCAGTCTCGTGTGCGTCGCCTCACTGTTTTGACCGATGCTCGCTCTCATCTACGTAGTGCGAGCACAAGCGTGAGCAACAGGAAGCTGACTGTCGTTGACTTAACAGCCACATGTGTCGCTGTTGATTCTTACATAGAATCCCTTTAAGGGGAGATTTGTCAAATATTTAATACTCTTATCAACATGGACTACGATTGACTATGACTTGCCCCAAACTGCATGTGATTATCATAAAGTGGGCATGTCTGTAAAGAGACTCGTGGGTACCCATAGAACCCATTTACATTCACATATCTGGAGATCAGAGGTCAAGGGACCCCTTTGAAGATGGACATGATAGGTTTTCCTCAGCAAAATTTAGTTTGGAGCGTTATTTAACCTCCTAGACGACATGCTAGTATGACATGGTTGGTACCGATGGATTCATCAGGTTCTCTAGTTTCATATGATACCAGTATCTGTAATGAACATATATTGACACGTCGTCCCCGTCCAACAGTAATGCTAGAGGGGAACCCCGTGCGTCTGTCTTAAGCAGCGGTATTTGACGGGTTGAGAGTGAGAATGGGTTGTTGAGCAAGGTCAAGATCAGATTGGTGTTGTAATGGTGTTAATGTGAATATGGTTCCTTTTAAACTCAAACATTCCTTGAATAAAATAAATGACAAAATAAATGAGGAATGGCGTTAGATAATTCTCATGAAGGGATGCGTGACCGTCTGTGATTAATGAGATCTGGAGAGCAGGCCGGTTAGAAACAACAGAAACGAACACATCCCTCCTTCAGAGAGCAGCTTCGTCTGTGCCCATCTGCCACTTTCCCTCTTTTGATGTCATTCTTTACGAGGTTACCTCTCAAACAACGCCGCGCCGTGCCAACACTGAGCTGCACATGTACACAAATATGCAAATGTGCTCATTTGGTTTGACGTTGACATGAGCAAACTAGAACATGTGGCTGCCTGCTTTCTCTTTGAGGCTGAAGAGAAGAAGAAAAAGCTTCAAGATGGTCAAAGTTTCTCCACTATCTCTGAAAAGACTTCACTTTAAAACAGTTGTGGTGATTATTGAGCAATCAGCGAGCCTTTAATGGAACATGATGTACTGTACGCTCTCTGCAGGTGGAGGATGTTAACGAGGCTTCAGGTGTAATCGTTTCCTCGTCATGTCGGACTAAATGAAGAACGTCACACCAAACAGGTTAACGGGTTTAATGGTTACATCACGGCTCAGTAAACGTTTCCTGTAGTGTTGGTTTATCTGTGAGGAGCCTCTGACTGCATAATGACTGAATACATCTCAGTTTAGCTGCCATCTACACCTCAGAATATCACAATCAACCTCCCTGAGATGATTTTATGTTTTAAAAAAACTTACAAATGGCATCAACACTTAATGATGCCCTGTAGGAAAGGAGAAGATGTGTATGCGTGCAAATAATATCGAAAATGAAGTCCTGAATACTCTTCTCTGTCAGGTGGAAGTAGCTCCAGTTACATGATGATCAACACAAGCCAGGTGCAAAACAAACATTACAAAAGTGAAGTCGAAATGTGAAATACCCAACGCAAATATTATATGTCTAGCTTTTATTGTGAAAGGTAAGAATGATGTCTGTGATTCTGGGCTGCGGTCGTATCTAGACGGTAACCCCCAAAGTTCACAAGATGGTAAATGTTCGGATAGGTTGTCGAGCAGCGAGTCTCGCGAGAGCTTTCGCAGCTTGGGGATTACCTTCTAGACACGACCTTGGGCTGCCTTCGTCAAGGTTGAAAGGAGTAATAAAGTTTGCCGTCTTGGTTCAGACTACGGAGCCTCCGTGTTGTTCCTTCATAAATATAGACGCGACTCAACCCGTTCCTCACAACGTGATTGGTCGATGCCTTTATTCGCGGTGCCAAAGCTCAGAAAGAAATCGGCCTTGTTCCGGAAAAAAAAAGACGCTTCTCGCAAAAACAGCTGTTTCAAGAGCTGTTGCAAATTAAAGGGATTGTTTTTAAGAATCAGAAATGTCTCGTTAACAGCGACACATCTGTGGCTGTGACGTCAACTAAAGTCAGCGTCCTGTTGCTGGCGCTTGTGCTCGCTCTACATAGACATGAAGGAGCATCGGTCAACACAGTGAGGAGACACACGTCAGCTAAAAGCACAATATCACTCTATATTTCAGCTGCTTGGCAGTAATGTTAGCTGACCAGATGAATGTCTCTCCATGAATCAATGCTGATCCTAGTGTTGGCTTTTCCTGCCTCAGCCTCCCGACCGCGGCCGGAGGGAACGGGGGAGACGATAACGTTTCTCTCTGCGGAGCCCCGTCACTTCACAAGACACGGGAAACCTCTGTTGGTCTGGAGGAGCTGCAGCAGTTATTTCTGCACAAACGTCCACTGAACATTCACTAGATATTCTCAGAGCTAAACTAACTCTTCTGCAGTGTGGAGTGAGCAGCATGCACGTGAGAGGTGGAGAGAGAGAGAGAGAAGGAGCGTGGTGTGTGAGTGAAGGCAGGCCGAGTAGCAGAGGAGCAGAGGAGCAGAGGAGCAGAGTACAGCAGAGACTCCGGTCCTGGAGACCAAAGCTACGGTCTCCCCCGCGTCCTCCGACCGCGGCCAACACTGTTTAACAGCTTCACTAGATACAACCAAGAGGTTTTGGTGCTTCACTGGAGTTTGTGTTGGAGTCTGAGTCTGAACAGCGTAGACACACGGGAGCCTAATGGGGCACCGACCTGCAATGATTTATACGTGGAAAAAGTTACAAACAATTCCTTTAACTGTCCCCGGTGTGTAAAGGCCATGACTCCCGAAAACTGAAGATATTTATCTCTTTGGAAGCAGATGTTGTGACTGTGTGACCTGTAGTAACCAAACTACAACAGTAAACAGAATATCTCAACAAACACATGTGAATGTGCTGACGTTGGATTAATGACCTGAATTATGGGTCCAGTTTTAAGCTTTAGTTCCCACATTCATTCTTTAGTGTGTCACGTTTCAAAACCAGACATGAATAAATTAAAGGTGGTTGTTTTTGTGGATTTTGTGACACTTGGCCTCTGCGTGTGTCGCAAACTTCCATCTATTCTCTCCGGTACCTTTCTTCCTTCTAGTTTCTTCGTGTTGCCAGGTATACAATAATTATAATGCCTTTTGTTTGGATGTAAAATTTATAATTATAATAAACCCTAAACATACAATCATTTTATTAGAGTAAGTTAAGTGGATGATGACAGACAGATGACGCACGCACATTTCTGCTATTCGTCCTTTCCTTGCAGACCAGCAGCAGATGTTCTGAGTCCAGAGGTTGACTTTTACCTCCATGATGCTTCCAGCTGTGACTGTCACACAGTTTACTCTCTGTCATGTCTCTTTGCGCTGAAATCCTGTTTGTATCACACGACAGTAAATAAACTGCCACAGAAACGTCCTCTTTTAACCGATCGTGTGCGATCCTCTACGTTCTGTGCCACATTAGATTTGCAGTAGACTTAATTTCATCCTCAACATCTTTCTCCACTTAGAGAAATCACTTCAAAGCTCTGCTCACATTAGGATGGAAACAGCTGGAAGTAAAGGTGGTAAATTAGGAATCAGCGTGAAGTAAACAGTGAGAGAGACCCCGGCGTGTCTTTAGCCTCAGCCGAGGAAAAACAACAAGAATGTCCTGATGAAAAATGGAGCGACAGCGTTGCTGCTCTTTGATCGTCGTGGCGGTAAAACTTGTCCTTGAGGGCGTGGAAGACACATTAATCTAAATGTTGTGTTCATGTCATATTAGAGTCAATAATTACCAGTTTGAGACGTGTAAATATGTCAACTTACCTAAATTATAAATACAACTGTGAAACTGAAAGATCTCCAAACCAACATGGACGACTAACGTCGGCCAACGTGTGACGTTCAACGTACGTAAAACCACACATTTAATGGTGTTATAATGTCGATGCACGCTATCTTTAATCCTCAACTCTGCAACGAACATGTTGCACAATGTATTTGTGTCTTTTCTAATTGTGTTTTGCATATTTGTAACTGTTTATTTTCACTTGTAATGTTTCTGTTTTTGTTACCTACCTGTAGGGACTATACGGATGTAAATTAGCATTCTACATGTTGACATCATGTATGTTATACTGATGTTCATTAGCGTGCTCTGTCCCCATCAAATAAACTAATAAATAAAATAGATAAATGAATGAATGAATAAATAAATAAACAAATAAATAAAATAGATAAATGAATAAATAAAGAAATAAAGAAATAAACAAAGAAATAAAATAGATAAATGAATAAATAAAGAAATAAAGAAATACATACATACATAAATAAATAAATAAATAAATAGAATAGATAAATAAATAAATAAACAAATAAATAAATAAATTTAAACATATTTCATTTCATTTCCAACCAGACAAACGGCTGCTTTGAAGGTGGGAAAATAATCTAAAAACTATTAGTAATCGGTGATTTAAATGATAGATGTTTGTCTGTATAACGGGCAGGGATGGAAGAAGTATTCAAATATTTTACTGAAGTAAAAGTAGTAATACCACAGTGTAGAAATACTCAAGTAAAAGTCCTGCATTCAAAAAGAAAAGTATTAGCATCAACATGTAAAAATAGTAAGTAGTCGTTATGCAGAATAATATATATATATTATATATTGCTGGATTATAATTATTGATGCATTAATGTGTTCATCACTTTAATGTTCCAGCTGGTAAATGCAGAGCTACTTTTAATGACTTTATATAAAACAGTTTAACCTAAAATAATACATCATCGTTTATGTGTTGATTTATATTTTTTCATTAAAGTTAAACTAAAGTTATCAAATATATGTAGTGGAGTAAAAAGAGAGATGTAGTCGAGTAGAAGTATAAAGTAGCATAAAATAGAAATACTCAAGTTTAGTACAAGTACCTCAAAATTGCACTTTAGTTCAGTACTTGAGTAAATGTACTCAGTTACATTCCACCACAGGTAACGAGCTTAATCACACAAAAACATGAGAATGCTGCGGAGAACAGCCGACTGACGGACTATTTATGGATAACAGAGGAGATTCCAGACGGTCGGTGACGTTCGTTTAATGACGTATAAATTCAAATATTTCTGGATAATCTAAAATAAATGAGATTTGAGCCTCTGTCTGAACCTTTAAGCTGCTGCTGCTGCAGGAAACGGACGAGCTGTCCAGGTGTGGAACACATGTTTCAACCTCAGACATCACACTGATGGTTTACCTGAGAGGTCACCTGACTCTGGATCTGGATCTGGATCTGGATCTGGATCTGGATCTGGATCTGGGTCTGGGTCTGGATCTGGATCTGGATCTGGATCTGGATCTGGATCTGGATCTGGCCTCCTGCCACCAGGATCCAGTCAGCTGACTGTGTGTTCGTGTGTCTGAACGTCTGCCAACTAACCAATTGAATGTGGGCAGAGATTACCCGGAGGCAGGTAACGCTGTCGGGTTCCCGTCCAACTTGGCAGCAGACGAGTCGGACTGACTCTCGGTCCGACTCGTCTGCTGTTTAACCGCTCAACACCTTTTACATCCTGGTACTTGTTGTGTCTGTTGAGCAGCGCAAGAGGTCCAGAGGCCAAATACTGTACATGTAGAAACACACACCGGGACAGAGAGAACATGTTTTTGTTTAAGATAACAACTTAATTATTGAATAATAGATGTTATCATAAATCTTTTAGTTTGGTAGATTAAGGCGTGTGTGTGAAGAGATCCTGTTCTCATTCGATCTCACTCCCAGGGCATCAAATACCGAGGCTTTGTCGGCGTTCGGTACCGCCGCACAAGGCATCCTTTCATCTCATCTCATCTCATCTTCAACCTCTTATCCGGGGCCAACAGCTCCAGCAGGGGACCCCAAACTTCCCTTTCCCGGGCCACATTAACAACTCTGACTGGGGATCCTGAGGCGTCCACCTAGTCCTGGGTCAAACCCTCCTCCCCCCAACTACGCCTCGATATCCTGTACATGAATATCACCAACAGGACGAACAGGCGTCCTTTAGCGCCGGTATGAATGCGCCAAAAAAAAAGCAAATTTTTGAGTTTGCTTTCACCCGCCGGTGGAGTTTTGAAAACCTTTGTAATATTTAATTATTCTTAATTTTCTTAATTTGATTTCAGTCTTTTCATCTTTTTGTTTTCCAGGACGTCTATGAAGTGGTCTCAACGTCTACGATTTAAATTCTCATCAGACGTGAGGAGCTCCTCTGTTTCCTGTGTTTCAGTGTTTTTACGTCACATATTTGCTGTCAGGTTTCTTCACATCGTGACACTGAACAAACTAAACATCTAAAAACAATCCTCACTTCTGTAAACGGCTGCTTTTATTTTACCGCCGACGGCTTCATCAACACCAATAAATCAAACCTGACGGGTCCAAACTTCTGACACACCCGGGATACATCTGAGATTTTTAGATTGTAGGTGAGATAGTGTTTTGTTTTGCAGGATTGATCTCTCACAGTGAGATAAAACTCTTTCTGGTAAACCGAGGAGTCGACTGTTCTAACAGTGTAAAGTTAAAGAGATAACGGTTTGATTGATGAAGGAAACTTGTAACCCAATTTATTTTCTACTTCATGTCAAAAAAGGAGAGATAACATTACAAATTAAGTGATGAACTCTCCTGCCGATCATTAACCTTTAAAACCAATGTGTCCCTACAGATGAAGACAGAGATATTCAGTCTCGTCTGGGCAAAGAGCCACCGGTAGGCTTTTAGACTCAGAGATAAATGAGGTAGTCGTCAGGATAATTACCTTCATTAAGTTCTGACTCTATCTTCGTCTCCCTCTGGGGCCAAACTAAAACTCTATTAATCTGCTTGTGTTTTTTCCTGCCGTGATAATAAACGGTGACGTTAGACTCGCTTCTCTCCGTGCTTCTGTCTGAAGGGAGGAACCCACACCGGATAATTTATTAGCTGAGTGAACTCTTCCCCTCCGTCTGCTGTCAGGTGTTCCCTCACCAGACTGGTGGAATCTGCATTTTAATGTCTGCAGAGAAGTAGCTGGAACATCCAGAACATATTTATATCGGAGATTATTATGTCTTTATATAAACATCTGGATTCTGTGTGTTTCAAAGCAGTTTTTTTTTTTACTCCAGTTTGGTGCAAAACATCCCAACATACATAACCGCTGTTAGTCTGTAAAAACATCATTTCAATCAACTACAGTATTCTGGGACAAACTTTGCATGAATGTCGTCTACCTGTTAATACCTCTAATTAAAGAAAAACAACTAAATAAAGAATATTATATCACATTATCACATCTGCACCTCTCGTATGATTTACAAAGCAGCCACTCAATAAGCAGAAGAAGAAAAAAGCCAGATCCCCAAAAATAGTTTTCTTTTTGCCTCCATCCTTTTGGTTTGTGTGTGTGTGTGCATGCTTTTCGTATTTCTCCCCTAAAATGTATTAAAAAATGGCGCCACCAATGGTGTTCTGCGTCATTTTATGATTTATTGGGATTAGTTGGTTTGTAGAGGATTTAGTCCAACATTTCTGACAGTTATTATTTTGTGGTCAATAAAAGCTACAAATGTCTCACACTAGCCGTGTTTCCATTCACATATTTGTATGCTCATTTTGAAGTATCTCATCAGAAAAGCTGTATGGAAACAACACAAATTTGATAAAACTTCCTCAATTGTGCAAAAAAAGTTTTTAAGCTCTCTTGAGGAGGTTTTTCAAACCAGTTGATGAAAACGCAACTTATTCACATTTCCTTTAATTTGCAAGATTTCAAAAGTTCACTTGACAGTTGAATGGAAACACGGCTAGTGTGATCTAGATCACTGTTTCAGAGTGACAACCAAAGATTTTACCATGTTTCTCTCATGATGGATAGCCCAAAATTACACAGTGTAAAGGGTTATTAACTACTAAACTTCAAATCTAAATTAAGATTATAAATGCGACTTTTTGCCGGTAAACAACTTGAATGTTTTGTTATTAGGTCTGAAGTAGTCACATCCTACGACAGCGTATTCAGGCCATTGTAGTTAAAAATGTACCACTTTTATCTCTTTTAAATCTTTTTTGTAACAACAAGAAGTCTGAACAGGAAAAAATACTTTAAATGTTATATTTTGATCCATTGAATAATTGATTTGTGTTTCTGTGTTTCATTTGTTGCTTCTGAAGGACTCTTTGTTTCAAACCATGTTCCTCATGAATAATTCTGACTTCATCTGTCAGTTGTTATTTTAACAATTCACGCATGAAAAATAGCAAAAACCAAATTTTGTAATTCAAATTTTTTGACAAAAGTCCAAAACTGAAGCTTAGGAAATAGAAAATATCAGCAGGACGAGTTTCTTATTGTGAAGAAAAAGGAATGACACAGAAGAACAACATATAAAAGAGTGTTTTATGTGAAAGTGCTCCTGCTGACTCTCAGTTAAATCATCTTTAAGGGACCTCCCTGTGGAGGTTTGGACCTTCAGCAGCACGAAGGAGCAATATTTTAACTGGGTCCCTGTTTAGTTTGTTCTGTGCATCCATCACAGTCTGCTGATGGTTTCACACTGTTTCAAAAGAAAAGATAAAGTCAAGTCTCAACACATTTATTAAGATTCTCTCTCTCTCTCTCTCTCTATAGAGAGCTGCAGGGCGGTGGTATTTTTGTAGGTCAACCAGGAGGTGATCGTCGCCCTGGTTCCCTCCACTAACAGTCAATGAGATTGTTCCATTGGGTTTTGGATTAATGCAGAAAAATAATCTCTGTGGTAAACACACGTTCATGATACTAACAGCAACTATCAGCAACTGATGTATAAAGAGAGAGAGAGAGTCCGCTTTGGGCAAGTGGACGGGTCAAACAAACACAGGACTTTCAACCAGGAGGCCGCTGTTCGTATCGCCACGTCAGTCGTTAAGTTAACGTCAATCACGACCGTTTCCTAACCATAACTAAGTGTTTGTGTTGCCTAAACGTCCTGTGAAAACGGAAGTTTATTTTGAAAGGACACTGGTGTGTCCAAAAGTAACACATGAGGGGTACCATCGTCAGTCTCCGATGTCGAGGGTCACTGACGAAGCGGCGGCATTTGATGGGTGAGGATGTGTTGGAAGAAGGATGAGAGCATACCACCGGTGTTACACCGTATTCTGTGACCCGTCAGATTCTGGAGGCTGAGGCAGGAAAAGCCAACACTAGGATCAGCAGTGATTCATGGAGAGACCTTGGTCTGGTCAGCTAACATTACTGCCAAGCAGCTGAAATATAGAGTGATATTGTGCTTTTAGCTGACGTGTGTCTCCTCACTGTGTTGAGCGATGCTCCTTCATGTCTATGTAGAGCGAGCACAAGCGCCAGCAACAGGACGCTGATTTTAGTTGACTACAGGTGTCGCTGTTAACAAGAAATTTCGGATTCTTACCAACAATCCCTTTAATATTTTCTGAAAGATAACGTAGACTCTTTGTGCTGTTTTTATTTTAACTTCTGCAGATTCTGCAGCACACTGGATTCAGTCTGATTCCACACATTCGATCAGGGATTCAAAAGGATTTGGAGCCCCATCCCTAATCGTACATCTATATATCGGCCGATCCATCACGGTTAGTATGAGCCCTGATCCATGATAGCAGCGCTGTAGATCAGGGTTCAGAAAAGGTATTTAACTGTAGAATAACAATGAGAAACACAGCTCAGATCTGAGGATGATGCTTTTCTTGAGACAACACAGAGACCTGAAGAGAGTCCTGTTTGCTGGTGTTGGTTGGTTTAATACCCAGTGTTATTGGTGTAAATCCAGTCTTTATTGCAGCCCATTAGCTCTAACCCGACGTACTTCCTCTGCCACATAAAGCTGAGAAACAGGAAGAGACGATAAGAAGTTGTTGAGATGGTTTTGGATCGGAGTCAGAGGAGAGAACAAACAGCCTGCGGGAACTCTTTGGATGATATAAAGCCGGGGATGTTAGAGAGCACCCTGGTGGTGGATTCACAGCGGAGGTCTCTCTGCACCAGACGCCCCGACCACAAAGCTGTGGTTATGAAGACGACACCACAGGGTGCCGCCTCCCGGTGCCTTCTGGGGAAAGACAGTCCTCCAATTCACCATGTGGGTAGAGCTTTATTCTGAAAGGACGTTGAACACAAAAGGATGGAGAGTGGCGATACTAAATGCACTATATGTGTTGAATCATTTTTCAGGTAATTTGGCCAGAAATTACCACCAGTAATATTTCCATGTGTCTCTTCTGGTTCAGACATAAATCAGTTTAATATCTGTCGTAACTTTAAGTGTAGCTGCACTTCCTGTTTTGCCTCCCAGACCTTTTCTAATCACTCATGAAGTCATAGAACAAAGGCAGATTAATGTGAAACCACAGAAGAAGACAGTTGTAAATATGTGTTTGCTGTTGATGCCACCATCAGTTTTAATGTGCTGCGGCTTCATCTTCACAAACTCCAGCTGTTTGGTTCAACGTTTTCAAACCCACAGATTCTACTGTATGTTTTAGATTCTAGTGGAGATCCAAAAGTTTCCAAAGTTACTGTCGATTTGCTAATTGATTTAATTGACTAACTGTTTCAGCTCTTTCTTTTTATAATAAATAACACATAATATCCCACTGGAGACCTTTTAGTGACCCTCTGTAGGCAATGTGGTTCTGAAAAGTTTGTTTCCTTCTTCATCATGGAGGATGACTGAACAAATACATCCAACAACTGTGAGTTGTTGCCGCGCTGAGCCCCACAGCAGCTCGCCAAAACCAACACTTAATGCACCTACTGACAAGTATTGTGTGTATCACAGCCAACAAACTAGAGACCTAGAGCATTCAGAGGATGGATGGATCAAACTAGAGACCTAGAGCATTCAGAGGATGGATGGATCAAACTAGAGACCTAGAGCATTCAGAGGATGGATGGATCAGACTAGAGACCTAGAGCATTCAGAGGATGGATGGATCAGACTAGAGACCTAGAGCATTCAGAGGATGGATGGATCAAACTAGAGACCTAGAGCATTCAGAGGATGGATGGATCAGACTAGAGACCTAGAGCATTCAGAGGATGGATGGATCAAACTAGAGACCTAGAGCATTCAGAGGATGGATGGATCAGACTAGAGACCTAGAGCATTCAGAGGATGGATGGATCAAACTAGAGACCTGGAGCATTCAGAGGATGGATGGATCAAACTAGAGACCTAGAGCATTCAGAGGATGGATGGATCAAACTAGAGACCTAGAGCATTCAGAGGATGGATGGATCAGACTAGAGACCTAGAGCATTCAGAGGATGGATGGATCAGACTAGAGACCTAGAGCATTCAGAGGATGGATGGATCAGACTAGAGACAGCATCTCAAATTTATCTTCAGGTTCTCAGCTTTCAGATGATGTACACCACTTCTATATGACATCTACTGTTGACCTGCTATCTCCCCCTAAAGACCCCCTAAAAGAGACTAGAACGGGTCTATTGTGGGTCTCAGAGGGTTAGGGGTTCATAAATATGTATAACTGTCTGTAGTTTCTTGTCTTTTATAAATATATTTCTCATATATGAGACGGTAAATTGAACTGAAATGTTCCTGTAGAGTCTCATCACCTGTCAGTTACATAATGCTCGTGTTTGCTGTGTCTTGCTGTGATGGAAAGCTGCAGGTTCAGTTCCTGCAGCAGCTCGGTGACGTCGTGTCCGATCACATGATGTGAACGTTTGGCAGCTTCGCTCTCGGAGCCATGAAACCGGTGACGCATTTTAAAACCTTCATCCTGACAACCAGGAGAAACATTTATCCTTTAAGGGAAACGGAGAGTTTTTTTGGGGCGTCCCCGAACGGTTTGGTCACCGATCAACTATTTCTGCTGATGTAATAAGTCGCCCATCTGAGATACAGAGTTTAGATGAAGAGCTGCATGTTTTAATCCTCCTCCTCCTCCTCTTCCTCCTCCTCCTCTCCAGACAGGACTCACTGGCACTCCGTCGCTGTCGGGTTAAATGTTGTTCTCTCTGACTGATGACCTCTTTTCTGCAGATATTGTCTTTCCAGACGCGGTCGCCCGGAGGTGAGATGTGGTAGTGGAAAAACCTCCTCCTCCTCCTCCTCCTCCTCCTCCTCCTCACCTCATCTGTTCTGCTGCTGCCTGACGGAGCAGCGAGGAGGTAGAGAGGACCTGATGGAAAATGATATCACCGTGGACCACTACCCATCGGCCCCTCCTCCACCACCACCAGCGGCTCCTCTCTGCTCACAGCGAGGCCCAGCAGAGAGCTCTGCTGACCCCTAACGGCTGCTGGAGGAGTGAAAAGAGGAAATAACATTTAAAGTTCTTACCAATCCTTTTTGTTGTTTGACATATTGTCTCATTTCCTGAATAAAACAGTTAAGTATGCAGATTTCTTTTAAACAAACTGCACAAACAGTGTAACACTAGTCTGTATTGAGGAGCTTCTCTCTCTGTGAAAGCGAAAAAGAGATCAGTCATAAATCAGGAGAAATGCGGCCGAGAGGAAACCGTGAGAGGACGATGAAAAACAGGAGTCTCACAGGAAAATCGGGAGTGTTGGAAAGTATGCTTCTACCTGGACCAGAATCTTTATTTTATTAATATAATAATAAAAGGTGGATGGATTCACAGCAGGTTAGAGAGTTACACCAGGACTCAACAAACAAGCTAAGAAATGTTTTATAAAGGCCCAGCGTGAAGGATCTGGTGGCATCTCGCAGTGAGGTGAGGAGAGGAGAGGAGATTACAACCAACTGAATCTTCTCCCGTGTGCCAGGCGTGTAGAGCTATACGGTGGCCGACGTGAAAATACGTGAATGTCTCCATCTAGAGCCAGTGTTTGGTTTGTCCGCTCTGGTTGATGGTTTTATTCGCGGCGCCAAAGCTCAGAAAAATCAAGCTTGTTCTCCATCCATCCATCCATCTTCAACCTCTTATCCGGGGCCAACAGCTCCATCAGGTGACCCCAGACTTCCCTTTCCCGGGCCACATTAACCAGCTCTGACTGGGGGATCCCGAGGCGTTCCCAGGCCAGTGTGGAGGTATAATCTCTCCACCTAGTCCTGGGTCTTCCCCGTGGTCTCCTCCCAGCTGGTCGTGCCTGGAACACCTCCCAAGGGAGGCGTCCAGGGGGCATCTGTGCTAGATGCCCGAACCACCTCAACTGGCTCCTTTCGACGCAAAGGAGCAGCGGCTCTACTCCGAGTCCCTCACGGATGACTGAGCTTCTCACCCTATCTCTAAGGGAGACGCCAGCCACCCTCCTGAGGAAACACATTTCGGCCGCTTGTACCCGCGATCTCATTCTTTCGGTCATGACCCAACCCTCATGACAGGAAAGAAGATTGTTCTGTAAAAAATGAAGGTGCTTTTTCGCTGCGTAAAGTTCGTGTGCGGTGTGAACGTTTTCATGACAAAAACAACAGTTCGGAAAAATATATTGACGTGTGAATTAATCATCTTAGAGCGTTGTAGTTTGAAGCGTAGAGCCACTGACAAGCTGCCGTATTTGATGACTTGGAGTGAGAACGGGCTGCACTTTCACTACAATTAATATTTAATAATTTATTATTTATTAATTACATCAAACATGTTGTTGATGTCAGCGTTGAGGGACATATTTATTGAAGATTGAACTGTAGAAACATGGCGACCCGCTCTCTACGTAGATATAAACGACTCATTCTAAGGTAACAAAAACACAATGATTCTTATTTTCAGGTGATTATACACTAAAGAAAACATACTTATTAATATAATATTCTATTTATGCCATAATATCCCCCGAAATGTTACTAAACTATGAGTCAAACTAAAAATTGTCAAAAGGCAAAATGTCCCTTTTGTTGATTTTGGTAATAAAAGAAGAGAACATCAGTCGTTGGAATGAGAAACCACAGAAGTGATTTGTTTGTATATCAACGTCGTGGGAAAATGTTCACAAATCCAGCAAAACAAAAACCCCAAAAAGGAGCAGAGCTGTGCGTTACCTCCTCGCCTCCAGGTTTCCCTCCACCGGCTGCTCTCCGCTGCTCTGACGTCACCAGTTCAGTTAAAGGTTTCGTTTCCCAGCATTCCCTACATTCCTCAGGGTGTGTGTGTGTGTTCTCCTCCTCTTCCTCCTCCTCCTCATCCGCCACGTTGCTGAATCAGACTCAGCTCAGTTCGGTTCCCATCAGCCTCCAGTGAAAACTCCCACAATCCTCCTTTCTTCTCTTCTACCAATCATCTTTTTGGGCTCTGACCTTTGACCTCTGCTCTACTGTAATATGAGGTTGATGATTTGTGTATTTCCCTCCATGAATCACCACCTTCAGTATCGGGGTCAGTGGGTTTGCGTGACCCCGTTGACCCCGTTGACCCCGAGAGAACAGCTACTGGAGGAGGCTGTGCTGAGCTCATCGGGTCCCCGCTGAGGGACTTACAGGGTTTTAATGTTTATTCTACATTTCTACCAGTTTTTTAAACTTCGTTTAAAAGATTTAGTGGCCGACTGGAAATGAAAAGATGAAGTCGGTACTCTGATACATGACTGAGACGACAAAACCATCCAGGTCTGCATCAAGACGTTAGATTCAGTGTGGCTGTTATTCAAAAAGAAGTTTATACAAATGTGCTTCTAGTACACTGTCAGTTTATGTACTTAAGAGATACATACAGTACTTATTAATGACAAAATTATACATAAGTATACTTGTCTCATACTGTCAAGTATACACATAAAATCTAAGTATACTTGGGTTATACTTGTACTTAATCTTTTGATCGAGATAGATTTAAGAAAAGTATAATTAGGTATTTCTTGTCTTATCTTATCATTGGCTAAGTACTATCAGTTATAGGATAGAAAGTGCACTTTCATAAACTATAAAGTAGGCTACAAGCACAAGTATACCTGCAGTATAAAAACTATTAAACTAGTAGTATACTGAGACTTTAAAGTATACTTTCATAAACTAAAAAGTGGGCTACAAGTATTAAACTAGTAAAGTATCAGTACACCTATAGCATAGTCGCAGTACAAATTAAAACTTAGATGTAAACTAGTAGTGTCCTCAAAGTAGACTATTCTTATACTTAAAAGTACTTTTATAAACTAAAAAGTTGGCCAATTTAGTTCCAAGAAGTGTTGAATTAGTACACTTACAAGTATACTACTAGTACTTAATACATAAAGTATACTTGGGGGAATATACTTGGACTTTACTTAAGTATACTTTACTAAATAAACTTACTGCGTTTTTGAGCAGGTCGTCTTCTACCGACTGAATCAGTCAGGAGACGAGATGTTGGTGTCGTAGTTGTGACGTCTTAAGTTCAGTTCATGTTGTTGAGCTCTTCAGAAATATTTAACTTTAAAATGATTAAACAAACAGTGAGATTTATCGTCGTATCTTTCTGAGCATCACAACAACTGCTGCGGTTTTTCTCAATAAAAAAACATCTTTTATTATCGTGTTAATCTCTATGAGCTATGAATCAACTTCACTGGTTAGAAGACCACACATATTTCAACACGCAGCTCATAAATCCTCCACTTTATATAACGTGAACAGCTGGAGGGCAGGAATCCTTCAGTCTGAAGACTCAGCGACACAAACTCTCCTGAAAGACTTCAGACTTCAGACTTCAGCATGTGGACTTCCTCGTCTTTCACATCCTTGTTTCTACAACGCAAAAATGTCTTAACGCTGTCGTCGCAGTGTAGCCCGTTTTCACTCCCAAGCTCCGCTCTAACTAGCTTCGTTTGAGGCGTACCAAACTAGCCGCTAGGCAGGTATTACGCAAATGTGTTACTTGGTGACATCACCATGCTACAGAAGAAAAGGCGGGACTTCAATCAAGGTGTTTCAGTCAGTTCGGGAGCAGTGTTTCTGTGGGGGAGAGGAACTCCCTTTAGCCTGGACTTTGGGCTCTATAACTTTGCAGACCTTTAACATGCACAACTAGAATGGCACTCGGAGAGCGTAGAGCGCCGCCAAGCTGCACGAGTACGATTGCCCCCCCCCCCCCTCTCTGTGCAGCTTGCGCCATCATCCACGTGCATTTTTGTTTATGTTGAGATCAGCTGTACGTAGCGGAGCATCGTAAAACACTTCATTCAAACTGGACAGAAACAAAGTAAAACTCACCTAAAATGTCGTCGTTACTCTTTCCAACAAACCAAGTGTGCTTTGGTCCAACTCAACTGGAATTTCACAGAGTTTAATGTGAAAAAATGCAGAATCTACAGGTATCCCCCCGCTCTCTCTCTGTCCCTCTCTCTGTAGGCAGAAGGAAAGAGGCAGGGTGACGCGTCATGAACACGTCATCAGTTACACTGCGCATGTCCTAAAGCCTGTTAATGCACAGGCTGAGCGGATCGCCACCAAAATCTAATGGATTGTTCATTGTGCCACACCCCACCCCTCCAAAAAGATTCATTCAAATCCATCACGGACTTTTGGAGTAATCCTGCTAACAGACAAACAAACCAACAAACCAACAAACTAACGCCGGTGAAAACATACCCTCCTTCTTGGCCTTCGGCCTTGCTGGAGGTAAAAAACTATATAACACACTAAAGGAAAGGGGAAAAGCACAAAGGCATAATAGGTCCTCTTTAAGTCTACTTTCGTTGGAGCAGCTTGAATCTCTGAAAAAAGAAATTCAGTAAAAACACAACATGTAAATAAAACACAGGAAGAAGAAGAAGAAGAAGAATCTGTGAGTCACGGCTGCGTTTTCGACGGTAATTCCAAGACTAAAGTACTTTAAGAAGACGGCAACACTTTACTTTACTGGGCTGTAATTTCCTCATAATTTCCTATTTAGAACGATGTAACAGAGGAACATAAAGAGAAACCTCTTCAGGTTGTTGTGTTGGGTTTATAAGGTGTTAGTTTCCCGCTTAATGATGGAAAAACTGATCATCAGGTTCCGAGTTCCCAAATGATTAAAACTAAGTTGCTCTTCACAGGAATCCTCTACAGTTACAGCGACACATCGTTTCTCTCTAGGAAGAGTCGCTGACTTCATTTAGCAGCGTAGATTCAACAGCTGCGTCGATGTGAGAGATAATTAGTCTCAGACCGATAAGAGATTGAACACATCAGTCACTTCGTCTCGGCTCGGTTACGTCTCCCTGTTGTCATAAAGCAGAATAAACGCCTCCAGCTGCATTTTTTACCGTGGAGGTTGACATCGAAGCCCCGGAGTCACAAAATCCATAAAATCATAAAATCATGAGAAATATGTCGAAGCAGCGATTTGTTTTGTCCTCCCCAACGTCCTCGTGGCGTCTGTCCCAGACTCCAGCTGAAGTTCAACCAGACAAATCAAGACGGATGACTTCACTTGTTTGTGTTTTTTCTAGATTTAATCCCAGAGTGACATTAAAAGGTGAACATCCTGTTTAAAATATGACATCAGCGTATGAGTCCAGAGCCTGAATGTGTTTGATTTACAGACGGGAGAGTCGTTACTGCAGCGCGGGACGCTCTCGTTCAGAGCCGCGGATAAATCCAGCTGAACTTTAACCTGCTACCAGATATTTATGAGTCTTTTTCCTGAGCAGTAATCAGATAGTGGACGAGGCCTCAGACCACCTGCAGGCTGAGAGAGGACTGTACAGTCCGTCTACGGCTGGACGCTGAGCGACGGCTTCCTGCTCAGATTAATCCGTATCACCGACAACGACAGCGACCGAATCAAACCTGTGAGCCAAGAAAGCAGATTTCTGCTTCTCCCCGTCACATATTTAATGCCGGTAATATTTATAAGGAGCACTAGAACATTACGTTACGTCCTGATAACAGTTTGAGGACAGTTTGTTTTACTTTTAACTACACGTTCAACCCGTTCTCACTCCCACCTCGCCAAATAATATGAAAAAATATGAAAGTGAAACGTAACGCACGAGACATGAACAGCCGTCTCCTGGATGAAAGCTTTGTGTTTGTTGGACCAATCCTCCCCGAGTGTCTCTTTCACTCTTTAATCTACGTCACCACCACGACACTTTCTCGGAGCGTTTACTGTTGTTGTTGGGTTTACGTTGGAGTTAATGGAACGCCCGGAACGTTTCATACCGCCACTAAAGGGGGCCTTGTGTGGCGGTATCGAGCGCCGACAGTAGGGCGACCAGGTGTCCCACTTCACGAGGGACTGCTCAGCATTTTTATCCCTTGTCCCACATATTGAGACGATGTACCACATTTTCATTGTCTCTAGTTTTCAGAAGTCAAACCGCTGCTAGATGTGTCTTTTATCCAACGGCTGTGAAGGAAATAGAGAATCATCCCGGCGCTGTGTTTGCTGTCAAACTGAGCACACGTGGGTCAACGTGCACGTTGACGTTTCACCGTCTTTGCTACGCTACGCCCAACAAGGAAAATCGCGAGTCACCGTAAAGTCACATTCTCTGCAGATTTAGGCGGAATATGATGGAAACTAGCACAGAGGAAAGGAAGAGCAGCTACAACAAAGACTGTGAAACTATTTAGAAGTATTAATAAACCGGTGGAAGGACATTCTCAGAGTTGGAGGGAATACGACTTGAAGCGACACAGAAAGAGACGTGCAGATCTGTGGATGCATTCGGGCATTAAAGCACAGAGATGTTACAAGATAAGGGGCAGAATAGAAATGTTTATTATTTAAGTTAGATAGACATTAAATCTAAATTGTAGACTACCTCTCAGCCTTGGCAACGTGTCCCACATTGTCCCACATTGTCCCACACAAACATAGTCTTTGTCCCACATTTGGTTTGTTGGGATCTGGTCACCCTAGCCGACGGTATTTGACGCCTTGGGAATGAGAACGGGCTGGTATATTATATATATACTGTATATATTATATTGCAAGTTGAGTTACACATTATGGTTCTCATTCGGTAAATGATTTAATCCCGATATAAGAACTATATTTCTTGATGTATTGATTATTTGAAACACTCGTGCAGACGACAGCGGTCGGGTAAACTCTCCCCATGTGTGGATTCTTGATCAGGGTGGTGCTCTGAAATGTTTGGAAATCAACATTTTTCACGAGGTGTTTTGGGAAATGAGGACTTGCGGACACTCAGAGAATTCACCATATGATGCGTCACCAGTATAACTGTTGGTCATAAATGTATAATTCAATCATCATGCACACATTACCCAGCGTCGCCCTGGCAGAGCCGGTTTAGCAACAACACGACAGTGAGAAATGAATCTAGTGATGAAACTCGACAGTCAGCGTCTGATCCCAGAGGACGAGAGTGTGTTTTAATGTCATGCAGCAAACTTTCTCTTTTGCTTAAGAATATAAAAACAACAGAAATGTATGATCACAGCAGAAATGTATTCCGGGAATTTGGCACTCAGGACAGCTGGTTTCTGGTTATGTTGGAAATGCAGAAAGAATGTACTGTAATTTAAAGACATTAAACTTCATGTGAAGTATGACTATAGTGGTTACTTACAAGCAGAGGAGTTCCCTGATTCCTGAACAGGTTTATCACGTTTAAGGATGAAGGATGTTGTAAATTTTAACAGCTGTATTAATCATTAATCCTTAAAGGAGTTGGAGAGAAGACCAGAGTTAACGTAGCTTGACTGTAATCCAACACCTCAGGCGTTAATAAAAGAGAGCTGGCATCAACCCGAAAGAAAAATGTTAGTTGTGTGTGAACACGTACGGTGATGATGATGATGATGATGATGATGATGATGATGATGATGATGATCACAGAGGAGTCTGACACGTTTCAACAGTTAATGAGATGTACAACATAACTTCAGAGTGATAACATGAATGTACCTGTGAGGAGAGTAAGAACACAAAAATATGTCTTAAAAGTACTCCAAGAAATGTTAGAACGAGATGATCAGAATGAGAAAGGATATACAACTAAAAGAAATACTACAAGAACAGCCTGGGTTGCGTTCGAATAGTCAAAAAATGACGTCCTAACGTCTTTTTCTAACCACTTTTCCTTGACCTCGATGGAAAAAGTCATGAGGTCAAGGAAAGATGAGAAGGAGAATTCATAAGGAGTTAGGAAAAGACAACCGTGGTGTTAAGAGAATCCAACTGCTCTTTCACTAGACTCCGTAATCATGATGCGACCACGGTGGATGTTAGTGACGTCAGTCTGCCGTGGTGAAACTACAATGTTCTGAAGACGAACTACAAAAGGTGCTGCTCCTTCCGTGTGTTCTTAAATATCTCCTTCAGTGACAGACTGCTTCACCCACGGTGTGTGAAAGAGAGATACCTCAGCTCCTCCTCCAATAATATGCAATATGAGCTTATAGTTTGTTATTATGAACGGCCGAATGGTGCGTTGCTTTAAATGCTACGGCCGCAAGGAATTGTGGGATGTTATTCTCTCGTTTCCTTTGGTAAGGGATGCTCCAGTGTATCCTCTGCTAAAGGAGATAATAAAGGAGGCATTGAAGCTCCTTTCCTTAACTTTTGGTGAATTCGAACGGCTCTTATCACGGCTGCTACTGAGGTACTTCCGGGTCATTTCACTCAGTTAGGAACCTTCCTGAGCAAAAAGGACTATTCGAACGCAACCCTGATCTCAGCCATTAGAGTATGAATAACAGGCCAGTTTCTTAAGTTATTTTGTGCATCATCGCTACGCATTTTTTGCTTTTCGTGTCATTTCACACTGCAGCAGTAAGACGTTGCGAGTGAAGTCTCCGGAGGTCAGGTGACGTAGTATAAAGAGCCAGAAAGTCCACCTTAACATAAAAAACGTCCTTATTTTAACCCTAAACCACGATCTTTTCATAAACCTATCCAAGTAACCACGTGTTTATAACTGCGACCGAGCGTCTGTATGTGACGAGTTGGGAATTAGGACATTAATGTCAGCTTAACATGCGCAGACATGACACACGAAATGTTCTTAAAAGTGGCTTTTTATTTATACAGCGAACCATGAAACTCTGTTTTTAGCTGCCTATTCAGCCATATGAATGCCACGATAATGCACAAGGCGTTTAGCGTGCAATAAGTACGTCTTTCTGGTTTTCCTCGTGTCATTTGTACGCCACGTATCCTGTACTGACTGCGATGTAAACACATCTGCGTATAAATACTACGGTGAGAGTTAGGTCACGTGTGACGGAGACTCGTGTTGGAGATCGTTGTTGACCGCTGCTTTATTTTGTAAGTTATGTTAGTGACGCTTGCCACGTGTTTTCTATAATTGTGTTACGTTGTTTTCTGTACGTATTTTACTTAGTTTGCTTATTTTAAGCCCAACCGTGACGTGTTCCCTTACCCTAACTACGTGGTTTTCTTGCCTGAACCTAACGACACGTGGAATGTCCGTCTAATGTTGTAATATTTATACGTCTTCCTGTGAGACCTGGTTGTAAATATAAAGATAGGATAACATACTATATATATTAGACAAGTGTGCAAATTTGTTGCAGTTTTATTTTTTAAATGCAATGAGGTAAAATGGGATTATACATATGTGCAAATCCGCCATGTGAAAGGTTATATATGGTTCTGTATGGAGTATAGTTGAGACAGAAAACTGGTGTAAACAGCTGTTCCTACGTGCCTCCTCCTGCTGATTCTGACTGATTATTGTGAACACTCTGATGTTAGTGTTGTTTAGTTTGAACTGAACAGGCGTTGTTCTGTTAGTTATGTTTCATTCTGCGTTTCAGTGGAGTAAACAGATTCCTGCCCTGACTGGTTAATACGACCGCGTTGATTATAAACTGTTGTTTTAATTTTTCTGTGAGTCTCCACAGAGCTCCACTGTGATCTAGATGTTGATCCATTGATCCTAATAACAGGGTCTGGAGGAGGAGGAGGAGGAGGAAGAAGAGGAGTATGAGGAGGAGGAGCTCCTAAAGCTTTGTCAATCAGCTCTCACACATTATTTCCGTGTCGACGCCCCGTAAAGATTTATGTGAAGAACTTTAGAGAACAATGACTCACATCTCTCACATCCGTTTATGAAATAAATGACCTCACATCGGTTCTGTGTTTACGGACCGTCGGTGTGCAATGAGTTTGATGTGAAGGGACGAAGATGATGATGATGATGATGATGATGATGATGATGATGATGATGATGATGATGATGATGATGATGATGATGATGATGATGTGTTTTACATGTGCAGCAGGTAGACTGTGTTCACTACATGACCACATTTAATCCCTTTAACAGGCGCACACGCATGAGGTCACCTGTGTTGCTTGGTTGGAAGAGGAGGATTATCTCATGAGTCTATCAACGTTCTGCAGGAATTTAAAAACCACATGACACACGTACACGTGTTTAACCCTTTAAACTCTCAGTCTGCAGAAGAAGCAGAAGAAGAAAACCACGGCGAGACATGCAGATTAAATGTGTGGGGTACGAGCGTGTGAAGACACAAAGAAGAAGAATTGAAGTAAATAAAATACAATAAATAGCACGAGTGTTACGTTATTAGTTTAACACAAACTATGATCTTTTTTCTAACCTTAACCAGGTAGTTTAGTTGCCTAACCCTAACCAATCGTTTCACAAAGTTAACCACGTGTTATTGTGCATTTCTGTGAGTGTGATAGAGGCTGATATGATTTTTATCATAAAACGTGAACGTACAGTACAATACCACAACACTTTCTCCGGTGACTGGGTTGATGTCAGGCGAGTGTAATACAAAAACATTAATTTGCATTCCCTCCGCTGCCTCACTAAATGTGTTCCCACCTGCTCTGTTTCCAATTTGAGAGGAAACGCCGGAAATTAAAAAAGATTGAAAGGAAGATTTTACACTTGTCTGAAGTGGAAAAGTTGTTTTATCACTATAAACACAAACACAGAACTTTGTGTCTGGCGTGAAACCAAACGTGTTGTTGACTTTACATTTGTGACGTTTTCTGTATTTCTGTTACGTTGTTCACGTACGTATTTTTCTTAGTTTACGTTCTTATTTTAAGCCCAACCATAACGTGTTTCCTCAGCCCGTTGGCACGAAAAGGCGTATGAATGCCACGATAATGAGCAACGCGTTTAGCAATAAGTACGTCTTTCTTGATTTCTGTGTGTCATTCATACGACACGTGTCCTGTTTTGTTTTGTGACGTTAGGGACGTTTGTCACGTGACGATCGTCAAGCACCGTCTCACGGCGGTTCGTGGAATAGTCAGGATATTTAATATATTTGATTCGTGCACATAGACACGGATTTCCTTTTTTTTTGTGACGCGCAGCACGACTGTCCTACGCGATTTCTTACGAATGACGAGCAACACGTGACACACGTGTCAATTTCCGCTAAAGTCTTTTCAAAATAAAACTACTTAGTTAGGTTAAGGAAAAGATCGACTTGGTTAGGTTTAGGCAACAAAACAACTTAGTTAGGTTTAGGAAAAGATGGTTTGGTTTAAAATAACACTGGAAGTGTCCTAACTTAAGTACCATTAGTCAAGCACCATTTGTCCCAAAGCTTGCTGCTGTATTTACACCCTCCACCTTAAAGAAGAGAGCTTCATTCAGCTGTGAATGTGACTACAGAACGGAGTTCACTCGGTGACGGAGTGGAAGTGGGGAGGGTCCGGTTTGATAATGTGACACTCTAGTCCTTATGAAAAATCTTTATACTTTACAGTTTTTGCTGTAAGTAGTAAGACAGTGTCCTCCCCGGGTCGTCCTCTGCAGCCTGCAGCTCCTCTCAGATGCTTGAAGTGAGCCATCAGATGTAAATTCCTCAGAGATCATAACTCTGATCTGTCTCTCTGCTCCATGTGGCACCTTCAATAAGTGGGTCCAGTTTTCTGTCTTTGAGGATCTCTGATTAACTCGCCCCGAGTCAAAGTGAAACGAGCCAGCCAGACGTCACAAATCATCGTAAATAAATACAAGCTGAGTCTGACTGCTCGTCTCGCTCACATGTCTACACGTTGTACTGTAACCTCAGGACACATCTGATCTTCCTTCATGTTCGCAGTATGAACGTGTCTAAAAGTAAAAGTGGAAGTTGTTTTTCGGAGTGACGGGATATTTTTATCCTGGTTTGCTGCATGTGCTGCCTGGACAACCCAAACCGCGATCTTTTCCTAAACCTAACTAAGTAGTTTGTTACCTAAACCCAACCAAGTTGATCTTTTCCCAAACCTAAGTAGTTTATTACCTAAACCCAACCAAGTCGATCTTTTCCCAAACCTAAGTAGTTTATTACCTAAACCCAACCGAGTCGATCTTTTCCCAAACCTAACTAAGTAGTTTATTACCTAAACCCAACTAAGTTGATCTTTTCCCAAACCTAAACCCAACCGAGTCGATCTTTTCCCAAACCTAACTAAGTAGTTTATTACCTAAACCCAACTAAGTTGATCTTTTCCCAAACCTAACTAAGTAGTTTGTTACCTAAACCCAACCAAGTCGATCTTTTCCCAAACCTAACTAAGTAGTTTGTTACCTAAACCCAACCAAGTCGATCTTTTCCCAAACCTAACTAAGTAGTTTATTACCTAAACCCAACTAAGTTGATCTTTTCCCAAACCTAACTAAGTAGTTTGTTACCTAAACCCAACCAAGTCAATCTTTTCCTAAACCTTACTAAGTAGTTTTATTTTGAAAAGCCGGGAGCGGAAATTGACGTGTGTCACGTGTTGCTGGACATTTGTAGGAAAACGCACTAAAAGTACGTTGTTGAAGTCGTGCTGAGCGTCACGAAAAAAAGGGAAATTTGTGTCTTTGTACACGAATCAATACATTAAATGTATGCCTATTTCCTGTCCTGCTGTGAGACGGCGCTGCGTGGACGGGGAAGAGGACATGAGTTTATCTTTATGGCCACAAATTATACGCACAAGATGAAAACACAAAGCTTTTTTCTGAATCCTCTCAGATCTCGTGCAGCTCCGACAGTAAATCTGCCTGATAAACGACTGAAAATTAATACGTGCTTTTCTTTGATGTCCATATGTGAGCTTTATTTGACCATGTGGGTTCAGCTAAGTCCTCCAGTGTGTCTCAGATCACTGCTGATGGACAAAAAACATGTTCAGTCAGAGAGGAAAATGATCCTTCCACACAACGTGCACGTGTTTTTTAAATTACAAAAGTAGAGTTTTTGTGGCTCCGGCGGTCGTGAAGCTCACTCAGCACATCCATGATCATTCTTCAGTTCGAGTAAAGAAAAGAAGAGAAAAGTGAGTTCTTTTAAAATAGAGAAGACGTGTTGAGCAGCTGGTTTGAGGTGATAATGAACAGACCTGGATGACGATGATGTTCTCTGAATATCAACATCACTACATTAGTTTCTCTCTCTTTTCACTGCCAGAGTAACTGTACTACATTTCCTCCTCCGCTGCTCTTCAGCTCAGTTTTACTGTTTCCATGTTCCTCTTATTGGTCAGTCAGTTGATCCAGACAGAAATATCTCAACAACTATTGGACGGATTGACGTGAGATTTCGTTCAGATATTCATGTTCCCCTCAGGATGATGAGCTTTACTTTGGTTTATGACCAAATATCTGCTAAACTAAATTATTGGTGCTAATCAACATGACAAACTTTTATTAACAAGCTAAGAACATGGCGAACATGGTAACCGTCAAACTGCTTGTTGAACCGCCGAATAGTTTTAGAAACCCTCTCCCTCCACTTTAACTTTCCGACGTCTGATTAGCCGTCAATTCCACATTCATGTCGACTTCACGCCCGGATGGTTCGGCTTTGTGGAGGTGAGAAAGGAGCCAGGCGTTTGAACTTCTCTCTCAGCTCTCTTTTCCTTGCTTCACAAAACTATCTTAACATTTCATGTGAACATCAACCGAGTGCAAGACTACGACTGTCTTTCAGGAGGGAAAATGTTCGCTGTTATGCCCAAATTCAAACTGTTATTGTCTCTCCCTCTTCTCTATGTCGACTGACTTTGAGTTTGGCCATTTAGAACAACAACAAACACTTTTGATTTCCAACGTGATCTTTTCTAGCATAATCCGAAGCTTAAGGTCCTGACACACCAAACCGACGGTCGGCTGTCGGACAGTTTGAGGCCGTCGGCTCTAGTCTTCCCGTGTCGGAGGTTTTTCATCCGATTCACCATGTTGAATCGGAGGCGGAGCTCGTCAGTGAGAGAAATCACTCTGATTGGCTGTTCAGCTTAAACGAATCAGCGCATGAGAAGAGAAACGGAAGTGAGGAAAGCGGACGAGTAAAGTCAGGAGGAAAAACTCAGAAGGCTCTTCTCATTTTTCATCTTCATCTCATCTGATCATTCCAACACGACATGAACATCTGGAATGAAACTAAGTGGTGAGTGAGAGCAGCTCGTATATCCGCCGTCCTCGCTCTTCCCGTTTCTCTTTTTGAATGATGAATACAGACTACCGCCGCCTGCTGGTGTGGAGCGTTATTTCCTCTCACACAGGAGCAGAACGTTCATACTAACCGGCCGTCGGCTGTCGTCTTTGTGGTGCGTTCAAGTGCAACTTATCAAACAAGACAAAGGAGATGTGAGGCGACGCAACAGTCGGCCTTCATCGCCGCTAGTTCTTTAATGTTGGGTTGGTGTTTCTAGGCCTTTAAAAGACAAAAAGACAAGGAAAAATCCCCAAACCAGCCTCCTGCTCCTCAGAGTGCTTCTTATTTTACTTTAAAGATAAATACTGCCGGTCTTGTACTTGTACTGGAGTATTGCTGCTCTGCATGATGCTAATACTTTAAGAGTTTTGAGTTCTTCCTCCTCGTCCGTTTGGCCTTTTAAAAATCAACAACAGCTCAACATGTGTCTGCTTATTGATTCCATTTGTTCCTGTTACAGTTTTTAAAAGGTCACACAGACCCGCTGAAGGGTAATTGCTTGTTCGAACGAGGAGCTCGTTCCCACGATCACCGCCAGAGGTTCATCATTCACTATCCACATTTATTATATCACCTTTAACAGAGAGAGAAGTCAATAAATACGACTACGGTTCTGTTTCTGGCAGCGAGCAGCAGTCAGGAGGTCATGAAGGTCCAGTTACCTGGAAGAATAAAATTAAAACTGACATAACTAATGATTTAATGTGAAGTTTACATTTTGTTAAATTCCTCCTGATTGGCTGTAACTGTCTGACCGGCCTCTATGATCACATGACCTGTAATCTGTGCTGATGATTTACCTTTATTTCACATTTCTTTCCATCGTTATATGAAACAAACTGATCCCTCAACCCGGTCTCACAGAGAGCGTATAAATACCACGATAGTCTTTTGTACGCCACGCAAATGTCCGCAGTTAGCTTCAGGCAAGAAAACCCCTTAGATAGGGTTAGGGAAAACTTCATGGTTGGGCTTAAAATAAGTACGTAAACTAAGTAAAACACGTATGGAAAAAACTACGGAAAACAAACATCTAGAATAAACAAACATCACTAACAAAACAAAACAGCGGTCAACAACGGTCTCGAACATGGTCTCCAGATTAAAAGTCCGGTGTTTGTTGGACCCGTCCACCATAAGTGGTCTTTCTCGCTTTTTATTAGACACTTTTGTTGAATACTCGATTCTGATTGGTCAATCACGGCGTTCTACAGTCTGTTATTTCTTTATAACAGACCGTTGCTACGTATAACAGACCATTGCTACGTATAACAGACCGTTGCTACGTATAACAGACCGTTGCTACGTATAACAGACCGTTGCTACGTATAACAGACCGTTGCTACGTATAACAGACCATTGCTATGTATAACAGACCATTGCTTTGTATAACAGACCGTTGCTATGTATAACAGACCGTTGCTATGGGCGCAGCTCTGATGTCGGACTCTGGAGGATGTTTTTATGTTAAATGATTGATTTCTTCAGTAAGTAGCCGTGTAATAACCGGGATAATGTACAGCTAGCGGGTCATTGTTGTGAAATAAACCCCGACAGGGCGATGCCAGACTACGTCACTAACTCTTACCGTAGTATTTCTACACGTATGTGCAGTACAGGATACACGGCATACAAATGACTCGGAAATCCAGAAAGACGTACTTATTGCACGCTAAACGCCTTACGCATTATCGTGGCATTTAAATACGTCTTTTCGTGTGAGCGGGCTGGACCTCTCTGAGTTCAGACATTTTTCTGCCATGATGTGAAACAACCAAACATGACGTAGCTCTTCATGTCTGAGTGGTTATCACCATCTGGAGAACCAACGCAGACGTTTTAAAGACTGATGGAAGCGTTTATCTTTTAGTGCCGGTTCTGGGAGACCAGAAGCTGATATTGGGTCACATATTTATTGGTTCTGGTTATTAATGTTCAGTTTGGGTCTGAATCCCCCGACAACAACTTGAATCTAGGTGTTCTTCTGGACGAGATGAGCTCGATTCATTAACGTGAAGGTAAACATGGCTGCCTGCTCCTCGTTACTCTAATTGGTGATTTAGTGAGTCTGCGGCGGCTGCCTACCCATAAACCCCGGCTGGTGTTCCGTCCTCAGGATGGGTTTGAAACTCTGCAGACAACGTTTGAAAAGGCCAAGAACGCAGTCATGCTCTAAAACAGCAGAATAATATCCAGTTAAGACGCAGCGACGTTTTCCAATCCTTGTAAACGGACTTTATTTCACCAGAGTAATAACAGTTTAGATTTTTAATTCTTTTGCAGGAAAAATAAACAAAAGTTAATTATCGCAGATCGCCAACTTTTAAAGATTCAAACAAAACTAAAAATGTCATAAATACTCTCGTATACCCCCCCCCCTCGTGTTGTTGTTGTTGTTGTTCAAATATCTGATAAACAAAACTGATCACTCCAACAGCAGAAACACAATCACAACGTTCCTCAGCATCACCTTCGAAATGCTCCATGAACATATGAAGACATGAAGATATGAAGACATGAACACATGAAGATATGAAGACATGAAGACATGAAAACATGAAGACATGAAGATATGAACACATGAACACATGAACACATGAAGACATGAAGATATGAAGACATGAAGATATGAACACATGAAGACATGAAAACATGAAGATATGAAGACATGAACACATGAACACATGAAGACATGGACATATGAAGACATGAACACATGAAGATATGAAGATATGGACATATGAAGACATGAACACATGAAGATATGAAGACATGAAAACATGAAGACATGGACATATGAAGACATGAACACATGAACACATGAAGATATGAAGACATGAAGATATGAAGACATGAAGACATGAAAACATGAAGACATGAAGACATGAATATATGAAGACATGAAAACATGAAGATATGAAGGCATGAAGATATGAAGACATGAAGACATGAAAACATGAACACATGAACACATGAAGACATGAAAACATGAAGATATGAAGACATGAACACATGAACACATGAAGACATGGACATATGAAGACATGAACACATGAAGATATGAAGATATGGACATATGAAGACATGAACACATGAAGATATGAAGACATGAAAACATGAAGACATGGACATATGAAGACATGAACACATGAACACATGAAGATATGAAGACATGAAGATATGAAGACATGAAGACATGAAAACATGAAGACATGAAGACATGAATATATGAAGACATGAAAACATGAAGATATGAAGGCATGAAGATATGAAGACATGAAGACATGAAAACATGAACACATGAACACATGAAGACATGAACACATGAAAACATGAAGATATGAACACATGAAGACATGAAGATATGAACACATGAAGACATGAAGACATGAACACATGAAGACATGAAGACATGAAGATATGAACACATGAATATATGAAGACATGAAGACATGAACACATGAACACATGAAGACATGAACACATGAAAACATGAAGATATGAACACATGAAGACATGAAGATATGAACACATGAAGACATGAAGACATGAACACATGAAAACATGAAGATATGAACACATGAAGACATGAAGACATGAAGACATGAAGATATGAACACATGAACATATGAAGACATGAAGTCATGAAGACATGAACACATGAACATATGAAGCCATGAAGACATAGACTATATAACCATAGATATGTCATATCAGCCGTCTGCTGCCTGCGGGACCATTCGGGACCATTCGGTGTTAAGTCTGAAGCTTTTCTTTCTCCTTCACTGGACTGTAAAATTGTAAATTTGTAAACTGCGAACACGTGTGACTCATTAAATGTGTCTTAACAGTGAACATGTGTGTGAACTCCGTCCAGCAGAAAGTCTGAGTTGATTAAGATGCTGATATGATTTACTGTAACGCTGAGTCATGTTTTCTGTTTGACAGCCGGGTTCATATGACGAGTCATGTCTGACAAAATACAACTATAATAATTCATTCATATTCTGAGATGATATTCATGTTAACACTTTAGTCCTGTCTAATTGATCAGGATCGTTGTTCTGTTTGGACTGTATTGATTTATTTCTTACTAGAAACATAAACATAGAAATTAAGTTTGGAGTGCTTCTAATCTTCTCATCAGCGTCTCAGAGCTGTGCCAGTAGTCATAACCATGTTTCATTGTTCTGCATCTTAATCATCTCAATAAACTAAATAAATGATGCTAAATAAATAGTTTGATGCAGGAGTACTTTACAGTTCTCAAAGTTTAATTCTACAAAAAATATGTTGTTTTTGTATGTTTTGTTTTTGTTTTATTTTTAATAAAGTCATAAATAGTATCAAAATAAAAGCACAAGACACATTGCTAACAATAAATGTGTTCATGTTTCTTTTTTTTAATTATAACATTTTTATTTTATTTTTTTTATTTTGTTTCATTATTTTATGATGATATGTATGTAGGTATGCAAGTATATATATATGTACAGTTTATGCGTATTAATTTATTTACTTTATTTTCATTTAATTTATTTATTTACTTTATTTGTATTTATTTATTTACTCTATATTTATTCATTCATTCATTTAATTTGTTTTATTTGTTTATTTACTTTGTATTTATTTATTTTATTTTGATTTAATTTATTTACTTCATTTTTATTAATTTAGTCACTTTATTTATTATTTGATTTATGTATTTACATTTATTTATTTACTTTTTTATTGTATTTATTTATTTACTAGGAGGAAGAGGAGAAGGACTTATAGCCGGTCGCCTCTCTCTCTGACATCATTCATCTGGCCGACGCTAACAGGAACCCTCAGTCTGACCTCTGACCTCTGACCTCTGACCTCCACCCTTCTCTGAGTCTCTGAGTTCTGATAATTTCGTATAGACTCTCTTCTCGTCTCCTCTCTGGATTTTATGGCTCTGTTCATAAATCACCGCTCTGCTTTCTGACATCATTCTTCTCGTATGTACAGTAGACGGAGACCAGCCTCGGCCCTCAGACCGCTGCGACGCCAGCTTCCCCGCCAGCTTCCCCGCCAGCTTCCCCGCAGCTCAGCCAGCAGCTTCTCCTCTAAACTGGTTCCATACTGGGAGAGGCTTTAATAAAGTTACAGGGAGGCTTTGTTCCAGAAACATATTAAAGTCAGATTTTACATTCAGCATGATATAAACTCATAAAATGTTTCTGCGTAAAATGTTTCCTTATTTACAGTCTGCAGTAACTTTATTAATATAATTACTACGCCTCCATCAAAGAGGTCAACATTCATCCTACATGTGTGTGTGAATGTCATGGAAACGCTTCTAAGCAAGTCAAACGGCCAACAGTGAGTCGATCCCCACAGACCTCCACGTTGTCCAACTTTACAGCAGAAATAAATGTTATAAATAATATAAATGTTTACAGCCTGATCTCTGGAGCTAATTCCTCCGTTCATGACAGCTGTACGGGAGTCATCCGTTTAAATTATAATAAGGCTTAAAGTTCGGCATCATTTAGGGCGTGGTCTCTTTGATTGACAGGTGGGTGCCGTATCAGGTCGCTAGCTGCTAGCTGTCTGCTCTGCTGCGTCAACCGGCCGCGTCAGCTTCACCCACAATCCACCTCTTTGTGGATTAGCCATCAGTGTGTTCCAATCCACGTACTTCCAGAAGTACACTTCAATATAGTGTACTTTGTGTACTCTGTACTCACTTGAGTAGTGCGTAAATTTCAGCGGGGTAGGGTCGTCTCAAATCGAATACTCTGCGGCGCACTGACCGGAAATGACGATCTCAACATTTGACTGCGGCTCGCTACCCGCCAAAATATCTTCTGAAATAAATGAAAGCAGAGTGGAAATTACATTTCCAACGTCGTCGCCTACGATGTGTCCTCCTGTTGGCTGAAAATGCACCGGTATGTTTACGTATTGTTTTATTCTGTTATCTACGTATGTTTGAATAGTGGTCGTGGCTCCGCCCCTTCCGCTACGTAGCCAAGATGGAGACAGTTGAGTGTGGAAAGTGTCCAGCGTTCCACACTCAACGATCTGACCGTTTTGAGTACAACATCCGGGTACTTTGAGTGCACTGCATTTTGCCGTACTTCACAGTGTGAACGCACTTATGCACTCAAAGTAGTAAGTGTAAGTACAGAAGTACGCGGATTGGAACACACTGCTGGAGTTAAGGCTGTGACGTCACTGCCAAGACGGCGACGGACAGAGCTACCAAGGATGTATAAAGAGAACTGGATCCAGCGTTGGAGGCGGGGCTTCGTTCATTCCTATGAATACAGTCTAATACAACAGTATCCATTTATATCAATAAGAGTAGGATCAATAACAGAAACACCTCTCTGTATAATACAACACAGTTCAACAGCAGCACAAACTACAACCACCAACATGATCACTGATCATCACCTCTATAAAGCGTTAGAACCTCCCTGAAGGGAGCATTTATTACAGGAATGCTGCACTCATTTTAGCTAGGTGTACCTAATAAACTGGTAACAGAGTATTTACTATATAAATACTATTATGTATATATTTTCCCACAATTGTAGGTATTTTCATGCTTTTTTCGTACGTCAAGTTTCATTACCAAAATGATTCATTCACTAAAATACACCAATATTTCAATAACTGAAACAAATCAAATGATATTACCTTATAATAGATAAAAAATACTAGACACATCATGAATGCATCAGTATCAGTTGACTTTCCTACTGTGATATTAGTGCTCTAACATAGTATCAGAGTACTTCTTCCAGCAGACTGGGGGGGTGTTCTAGTGGAAACAACGAGTGTTGGGTCTCCTTCATCATGAACCCCAGACTGTTATTATGAGTAAGATGCTTTACCGGCAGAGAGAGAGAGAGAGAGAGAGAGCAGACTTTCCATGACTCGTCGTGATGAGACGAGGACTTCCTGCCGGGTCGCAGCAGCAGCAGCGGCGTCCAGACTGATGACATCGAGCTTGGTCTCGGGCCAACGCAGAGATCTTTCCGTGTGAGGTTTACTGCAGCTTTAGAGGATGTTATCACTTCAACGTCTCCTCACACAACAACAGAAACTCTGTTGTTCTGAAGTGAAACGTGTTAATGTGACGGATTATAGCACAGATTGGAAAGATTGAGATCTAAGTAACTAAATACATTTATTGTAGCCGACAGTTTGTACAATTTGGAGGTATTTTTTTTACTTTGAGTATTTAAATTTTAACTTTATACGTTGACTTCACGACCTTTCAGAGAGAAATATTATACTTTTTACTACATTTATACGACAGCTGGAGTTACTTTACAGATTCAGATTTTACAAATAAAATGTGATGAAATTATAAAAGATGAATCTGATCAAATGATCCAGCTTAAGTAGTTAAAAATGAGTCGTTTATATGTAAATAGGTCCTCTTCACGGAGTCCTCCATGTTTCTACAGTAGCCCAGAACGGACAAACCAAACTTAACTTTTCCTGTTTGGGTCGGAGTCAATAACGTTACTCGCTCCCGTCGCCGCTGCTCTCTCTCTCTTGCTTCACCACTCACGTCCCACGTAAACACACACTCTACTCTTACAACTACTGGCTCCAGAGAGGGACATTCGCGTTTTCGCGTCAGCCACCATAGCTCTCCAACACACACTGGAGAGGCTTCAGTTGGTAGCAGTCTGCAACCTCACCTCTAGATACGATCTGATCCTAAACACTGGAGCTTTAAGCTTACGTAACGTTACGTTAGATAGTCTACTCAGGGTGGTTGTCATTTATTTACGCTAGTTACATTGCTTCGTGATCTTTTTTCTAACCTTAACCACGTAGTTTTGTTGCCTAAAACCTCTACTGCAAGCGTGATACGAGCCTGATATGAAACGTATTTATGAAACTCATTTTTGGTTCAGAAACGTCGACGTTCAACGTATCCTGTAGTAGCAGAAATGTACAATGCCAACATTTTTCCCGACAACTGGGTTGTTCCTACTACTGTGTGTTCCAGAGAAGTATTTATTTAAAGAAATATGTGGGTTTGATTTCACAAAAATCTGAATTATAACTCTAAAAGCCAACTCGTTGTCTTATTGGAAGTGTGTTTAGCTTTAATGTAGAAATTATCTCCAGGAATTTCATTGGACCCAAATGTACACAGCAATATTCAGTCAATGTCAGAGCAATACCAACTCAAATTTATGTTTTTAAAACTAGATTTTGCAACCCGGTCTCACAGGAAGACGTACTGTATCCGCGTGTTATGAGCATTTTAGCCTTCTCACGTGTCATCTGTACACCATGCAAATAAACCACTGTAACGTCCGTAGTTAGGTTAGGACACGCATGTTATTATTGCACGCTAAACACCTTGCGCATTATCGTGGCATTCATACGCCTTTTCGTGCAAACTAGCTGAGATTTTGACACACGGGATGTGAAAATTTCATACCAGTGACAAACCGAGCTAATATCTTTGTTCCTGTGCTCCTGCGGCTGCAGCCTGCAGACTAAAATCCTCCCCTTTAAATGCAAACTAATCATTTACAGTAACTTCACTATATAAATCATCAGTGACTCTCATGAACCGCGTTGAACCACTTCCCTGATTTTTACATCTTCTCCATCTTAAATCCTAAATCTCTTCTTCTTTGGAGGAGATCTGGACGAACACGTCACATCGACAGCGTCCACGTGTCACATTCATCGTGCTCTTTGGTTAAACGTTCTCAGGAAACATTAAACTGGTTTTATATTTAAGGGGTCGCTCCAGATCATAAATGTTTCATTCAGTCCGAATGAACCGTAGCGTGCTTTACATCACTGTGACATAAATAGTATAAAGGAATAAGAGTCTTTGCTGCGGTTCCAGTGATGTCATACGTTTAAAAGGTCGGCCAAGTTCTGACTTTGACTCAAACATCTATTTTTATAATTTGTCCAGACTGAATCACACAGTTAATACACGCTGATAACTGTCTGTTTAGTTTAGTCAGTGGAGAGCTGCCAGAGCACCCAATAAATCCTGACTCATCGTGTTTTATTATCACCACGACTCAAACACATCTCCAGCCAATCAGGTTGCTTTATATTCTGTATTACATCATGTAGAGACGACAGTCAGAACCTGAAGAGTCGGTACTCAAACCAGAACCTCAAACTATCCTCAGACACCTTCACTGGTTTGGTTTTGTCTCCTCAGACGTCAGACGAGTGGAGCTTCACTCAGTTTGACAAAGTGACTGAAAGTCAGTTTAGTCCATAAAACGCTGCAGCTTTCTGTTCTGAATTTTATAGTCTTTATTTTGTCTATCTCTCTGAAGAAGCAGCTTTCAATAGCGGTTCGTTTTCAAGTTTTATGAACAAGTTATGTAGAAACTAGTGAACAAAACCTGCCACAAAGTCAACATATCCTCATACAACGGTTCGTTCATCCTGAAACAGAAGTGCTATTTCTCAGTTGTATTCCAGATGTAATCTATCATCAAGTCACCTTGATAGCAATGTATTCTTACCACCTACAGTTACAGTAAACGTCCTGAGTCGTCACTGAGAAGTTCCCTTCAATCAGTTCTCCAACAGAGACCCTCCAGTGAGCATTAAATGACAGAAATAAGTGTTATACTCATCCAGCCATCCAGATCCTCCAAAATAAAAGCCTTACAGGTCTCACAATAGACCAGTTCTTCATGAGCTCCACCGGAGACAGTCCGGCTGATCATCCTGAGTTTAACTGACACGACACAAACTGGTTCTGTCTCCATGAAACCATCAGAAACTGGTACCAGTCAGGATGATTTATGACCTGAACTCTGTCCAATGAATGAAGTAGAACTGTGGTTTAGAGGCTGTGGTCCAGGGCCACCTCTAACTGAGACTAAAGAAAACAAGCAATCACATCCTGAGGGTGGCGGTCAGGTCCAGGTCCTGTTCAGACCGCCGATCTGCTGGCCGTCCCTCAGAGATGACATCACAGCCGCCCTGCTGAGTGTCTGTCGGCGGCTGGAGTTAAAGACTGAGAATAAAGAGCCACTCGGGGCGGGGTGGCGGGGGGGATCTGAGGTTACTGATTTACCTCCAATCATAAAGCCAACACTCACAAACACGTAACTGTCGGCCGGACTGATGCTCAATGTCAAAACTTACAAGTTAGTTTGGCTTTACAGAGCTTTAGTTTATTAGTTATTGCATGAGAAAGGACTCACGCTACACGTCCACCATGCAGGTCCGGCCGTTATGGTTTGTGTCCACAGGAGCCTTTTTTGGGACGCGAGGGGTCGCACTGTTTCCCAGCGTTGGACGCTTGATGGGCTGCCGCTAGGTACCTACGAACGCTTCCCCTCCGAGGACTGCTGCTCCCGGCTTTCAAACCGGAACCAACATGGCGGCTCGTTTGGAAACTTTCTTCTCTTACATCACAAAAATAGTTCACCGAAATGTGTTTCCGAAGACATTTTATGCAAAAAATGAGCCATGCAGCTGAATCTGTCTTTATTTTAGATCGACAACAGTTAGTTTCCAGAGGCGGTGAGTCATGTTAGACGCCCCGGATTTGCATTAAGTAGCCTAGAATTTAACTTTATGCAAATGAGGAGCAGGCGACGTGGCGGTCCATCTCTTGAAACGCAACGCTGCACTAACAGAATGCATTGCACGGCTGCTTACATAGATAATAACTGGGAGAGCGTGGAAATGAGGGATCCTGTGGACGCGTACCATCACATATTGCCGTGTCATTCGTGCACCATTTGCATGACGTTTTTGTTGTTGGAAATGCACGTATTAAAACATTTGTAGCTGGTTGTGATGCTCAAAAGTCAGATTATCACCTTTTAATCTCCTGGAATATTTCTTGAGATGTAAATATAGATTACTAATATTTTAAAGTGTTATAATCCAACTTTCTTTCTCTCTACATGTCGAGCTGCATTACTCTGAGCAGAATAAGACGATGATCCCTCCTCGGTGTTTGACAGCGACAGAGTAAAATATACAATCAGCGTCCCGTCTGCCTGCTTGTGTGAAACCTCCACTGATTCCATATTTGCCTCATTAGTGAGCAGCACGCGGGCCAGGTCCATCTGCCTCCCATTAACGGTGGCAGCCAGAGAGGCTCGACGCTCTCAGACTCATGTGAACGCCTCTATAAAAAGTTTCCCGTTGTTAACTTGGTGTCATGGAAAGTTGTCGTTGGGAGACGTTCTTTCTTTTCCTGAGCAGGACTGCCACCCTCTGGTAGAGCTGGAGACAGCAGAGAGATCTGGTAGAGCTGGATACAGCGGAGAGATCTGGTAGAGCTGCAGACAGCAGAGAGATCTGGTAGAGCTGGAGACGGCAGAGAGATCTGGTAGAGCTGGATACAGCAGAAGATCTGGTGGAGCTGGAGACAGCAGAGAGATCTGGTAGAGCTGGAGACAGCAGAGAGATCTGGTAGAGCTGGAGACAGCAGAGAGATCTGGTAGAGCTGGAGACAGCAGAGAGATCTGGTAGAGCTGGAGACAGCAGAGAGATCTGGTAGAGCTGGAGACGGCAGAGAGATCTGGTAGAGCTGGAGACAGCAGAGAGATCTGGTAGAGCTGCAGACAGCAGAAGATCTGGTGGAGCTGGAGACAGCAGAGAGATCTGGTAGAGCTGGAGACAGCAGAGAGATCTGGTAGAGCTGGAGACAGCAGAGAGATCTGGTAGAGCTGGAGACAGCAGAGAGATCTGGTAGAGCTGGAGACAGCAGAGAGATCTGGTAGAGCTGGATACAGCAGAGAGATCTGGTAGAGCTGGATACAGCAGAGAGATCTGGTAGAGCTGGAGACAGCAGAGAGATCAGAGTTTAATGAGAATTATCAGTCAGGTTTTAGAGAAAGATGGTGAAGTTCTTGTTAGTGATTAGACAGGGAAGTTATGATGAAACACTACAGGTAAAAACATGTCATACACTTCCATAACACGTCTTCTTTCAGACTGGTGGAAAGAAAACAACCATAATACACTTTTATGTATGGAGGATGGAACTTGCCAAAATAAAAAAATTAATTAATAAATAAATGTTGAGTGACAGCGCCCTGGTTTGCATAATGAGGCAGAAATGCATAAAGAAATGTAAAAAGAAAAGAATACAGAAATAGTTTGGGGAAATAAATAAGGGGTGAAATGCAAAGGGGAATCGTGCAGAAATAAATAAATACATTTAAAACATATAAAATATAGATGCAAAAATAAATATATAAATAATGAATAAAATAAATGCAAAAATGAATATATTAATTCAATAATTAATCAAATTAAATATATAAATAATTAAAAGGGGAAATTAAATAAAAGAGTAAATAAGGGAATTATTACAAAGATAAATAAATAAAGAAGCAAATTAAAACAGAAATATCAATTTATGTCAGATTTGATCAATTAATTAATGGCTACATTTATCTTTTATATTATTTTTGCTACATTTATTTATTTATCAAGTCATTTATTGATTTATCTTTTTATTTTGGCAGGTTCTGCCCTCCATATTTAGATGTTTATTTTACTACTTTGTTTCTGTAGATTTCTCCTAAATTCACATAAAGTCAGTATTAGATAACGCCTCATTTGCATATTTAAACATTTCAGAAAACTTGTAATACAAAAAATAATTGTCTTAATGTCAGTAATCAACTGTGGGAGTTTCATGGTGATAACTATTAGTTATAATATTCACCTGTAGTGAGCTCCGGTCCGTTGAGTGAGGTCATCTCGGTAGAGTCACGTTTTCAGAAGCTTAATGTCTCATTTCAGATATTTAAAAATATACAACTAAACTAAACTACAACCACATTCCCATCCACATAATATAATAAAAGTGCCCTATGGTGAAATAAATTAATAAATTAACCACCTTATTGGCATTAAGACAGTGAGCCTCCTGAGAGCCGCTCACACTCACTCAGGTGTGTTCAGTTATTGTGATTAGATGCTCAGGTAGAAGGTGATCATCATCATCATCATCATCATCATCGTCTCTAACAGGTGAACCAGAGAGGACAATACTTGTGTAGGTAAACTAGAAGGTAACTCCTCTACTGAGAGAGTGGGTTTACACACTCTCTAAATGTTGTATTACATTATAAAGTAAACAATTAAGTGGTATATTAAAGGCCCCATATTGTAAAAAAATATATTTTCATGTCTTTTATATTATAAAGCAGAATGTCTGTAATGTCCTGTCTATAAAGTACTATATAAATACTGCTAAATGCAGTACCTGTGAGGGTTTCTGGACAACATCTGTCATTGTTTTGTGTTGGTAATTGATTTACAATGATAAATATATACATACATTTGCATAAAGCAGCATATCTGCCCACTCCCATGTTGATAAGAGGATTAAATACTTGACAAATCTCCCTTTAAGGTACATTTTGAACAGATAAAAAAAATGTGTGATTAATTTGTGATTAATCACAATTAAATATTTTAATAGACTGACGGCCCTATTTTTTAAAAGTAAACATTCTAAATGTGTCGGAGTTTATTTTCTGTTCATCAGCTGACAGGAAGTAAACATGGACCCGAGCTGTTGCCTAGCAACGCAGTTCCGTAGAAATGCACTGAAACGGAGCGTTTCAGATGGAGGGTAGATACAGATACAGGTATATTCAGACAGACAGGATGATGAAAATATTGTTGTTTTTTCAACATTACAGCATGTAAACATGTTCTAGTAGAAACATAAAATACAAGTATGAACCTGGAAATGAGCACGATATGGGACCTTTAATGTGGACTGAGGAGATAATATGAAATGAATGTGTTTCTTTGAAGGGGGATCGACATGAATTAAGGAGAGATTGATGTGAATTTGAGCGTTTAATGAGTAAAACCTCCTGGTGTATGCCCTCAGTCCTTCCTATCATGCAATCATAAAGAAATAAAAGCTCTGATTGGGGACTAAAAGTCCTCAGAGGAGGATGTGAGTTTCTTTCTCAGATTTTTGTCCAATAGAAACAACCTCTCTGCTCCACAGTCGGCCGGCTGATTGAGCCCAGATGTGTGCAGCTGCACGTTCTGGTGACTCATCTCTCTCTCTTGAAATATGGTAGCGCCGGAGCTGTGTAATCGTGACATTCTCGTATTGTTTGATGTCCATGAGAATGAGTGTGTAGTGCATGTGTTGATGGAGATGTGGTGCAGCGCTGCCTGCTGACAGATGATGCTCCGTGTTTGGAGTCAGAGGAGGAAATATTTTGCCTCTGCGGTGGTGTTTATACTCTGACAGGATCTGATACACTCTCAGGGCTGAGTGATGAGCACGCCGCTCCAACATGGTGGTGTTCATCCAAAACTATCCAAACTCTGTCTTACAGGGAAAGTGAGAGTTTCACACTTTAGTTTTTGCAGCTTGGCATGAAGTACGAAGTACAAGTGTTTCTCCAAAGTGTGTTTCTGTGGATGGTGAAGTTGGCCTGTTGGTCGTCCAAATATCTCAACAAATATTGGACGGATTCACATGAAATGTTGTGCAGACGTTCGTGTTCCAGAGAAGATGACGTCTACTGACTGTGGTGACTTTTCCTCCAGCGCCACCAGCAGCACCACAATATATCTATAACATCCAGCATGTTAGCATTAGAACATATCGCATATCGCAATGTTATGTTTAGTGATACCGTATCGATTCTCAGAGTCTGTTTGTAACTTCTTACACGTATAAATCATTGCTGGTCGGTGTCTCATGGTCGCTCGCATGTGTCTACACTGTTCAGACTCAGACTCCAACACAAACTACAGTGAAGCACCAAAACCGCAAAGTTCTATCTAGTGAAGCTCGTCTGTTAAACAGTGTTGGCCGCGGTCGGAGGACGCGGGGGAGATCGTAGCTTTGGTCTCCAGGACCGGAGTCTCTGCTCCTCTGCTCCTCTGCTCCTCTGCCTGCCTTCACTCACACACCACGCTCCTTCTCTCTCTCTCTCTCTCCACCTCTCACGTGCATGCTGCTCACTCCACACTGCAGAAGAGTTAGTTTAGCTCTGAGAATATCTAGTGAATGTTCAGTGGACGTTTGTGCAGAAATAACTGCTGCAGCTCCTCCAGACCAACAGAGGTTTCCCGTGTCTTGTGAAGTGACGGGGCTCCGCAGAGAGAAACGTTATCGTCTCCGACCAAAACTCCGGCGTCTCCCCTGTTCCCTCCGGCCGCGGTCGGGAGGCTGAGGCGGGAAAGCCAACACTAGGATCAGCAGTGATTCATGGAGAGACCTTCGTCTGGTCAGCTAACATTACTGCCAAGCAGCTGAAATATAGAGTGATATTGTGCTTTTAGCTGACGTGTGTCTCCTCACTGTGTTGAGCGATGCTCCTTCATGTCTATGTAGAGCGAGCACAAGCGCCAGCAACAGGACGCTGACTTTAGTTGACTTAACGGCCACAGGTGAAGCTGTTAACAAGACATTATGATTCTTACATAGAGGCCCTTTAACAGTTTATATGCAAAGATCAATACTTTATTCCATTTGTAAAGAGATGCTCCCTCTCAGTGTAGAGCTTTGATGTTGGATGTTACAGTGACTGTGATGAAGCCAAATGCAGATCCCAATGTTCAGATTGCATTAAAAAGTAAACTTTTTTAAACTCAGATTTGATGCATATGGTGGTGTTCTTTATACTATAACAGTTTTCCTAAAATTAGGTTAAAAAAATTGCAATATATCACCTTGCTTACAGTATCGCAATATATTGAATCATAACCCCTGTACCCAATAAGGAAAAGGAATGTGTCGTCATCAACAGCAAGTTGGCCATTTCTGGAGGATACGTTTAGTCGTGTCATCCGCTGGTTGATTACTGTGTTCAAAAAGTGTCAAAAAGAAGTGCTAAACTAACATAAAGCACACAGTGAATATTACTCAAAACACAAAATACAGTTTACTTTTATTATTATTGTTATTATCTGTAACACAGAATATAAACATGTCAGTTTACAGACGTTAATCACCATTAAAATTATTCAAGAAGACTAAAACTTACAATGTCTTATTCTGCGTTCGGACCAAGAGGGAAGTGAATTTTCGCCTCGCTTTACTCGCGCGAGTCGGACCGCCGGGATCATTTTTCTCTGTTTTTATCTTGCATTTGATTTGTAATTGCTTTTGACTTGTCTGTCACTCGACATCACTGTAAATGAGGGCAACCTCAGTGAATTTTCGAGTTTAAATAAAGTTAATTAAACTTGTTTTCATTCGCTCTAGACTGGCCGGAGAGGAGGAGGAGTTTGTCTTCATAGATACCAACAACCTTTCTGTCCTCCATCAACCATGGAAGAAATAACCTCTGTTGCTGCTTTGTACATGTTGGTGAAGTCCCAGATATGTCAGAAAACCAAACGCCGTCGTGTCTGGGTTCATAACGTCACCCGGCGGCGAGCTGTATTCACATACAGACTGACTGTATCTAGCAGCCACACGTTGCTACTGCGGTATGAACCCAAAATAATCAGATTGAGCTGTGATTTAATATCAATAAACAGATCAAAATGATGCTGAAATAACTACATAATGATGATGATTAGTACAAAGTCTGAATTGATGCTTTGTCAGGTCTGTTACCATGACGACAAGCAAACAACTTTTAAAATGCTTGTTTTCTGAATGGAGTCTGGTTGGATCAGTACCAGGCTATGCAGCTGCTCCATCGACACTCAACATGACGTCATCTAGAGACGTTGTTGTTTCTACCAGAGACAGTCTGTGGTTTCTGCTCTCTGGACGGAGATGATGGACTATCGTAGCTCTGGGTGACCACACACACATACTAGATTTATTTATCCTCCATTTCTGATTCAACGACGTCAGAACGTCAGTGAGGACGGGAAGACGATCTCAACGCTGAGAGGCTTTCACCACACAGAGACACAAGAATTTCTCGCATGAGTTGAAATATTTAAACTCGAGCGAATTATGCAAACTTTGTCGTTCGCGTCGCAGGTCGCAAATTTGCATCTATTCAGCTCTTTGCATTGACTTAGCATGCAAACGCACCACGCGAAAAATAGTCTCCGCTCTTGGTCTGAACACCCCGTTATTATGTATGTAATCACCTTCCACAAGAAAACATCTACAAGGCCGAACTAGCATTTGTTGTTGGACCTTATTTACACGCCAAAGATGCTGAAGATGATGAAGAGGAGGAGGAGGAGCAGAGCCGGTGTTGAGCTGGTCATCAGGAGGTTTTGGCCGCTGCTGTCTGACATGAAGCTGGTGCTGTGATGTCTGTCTGGATTGCACAGACTGCAGGGGCCACCGCAGAAGGCGCAGGAGGACATGTTGCCCCTCCACTCTGACTTATACTTCCTCACCGTCCTGCGTCCTGAGAGAGAGGTCAGAGGTCAGAGGTCAGAGGTATAACGTGAGCCTACCCACGTTAAAGTTCAGTTCAGATGTTCACGGCTAACCGCAAGATGCATCAAAGAGGTGCCGATGCAATTCAGAATAAAAGAAAGGGCGTGAGTAGGGATGCACCGATACCACTTTTTTTCAGGCCGAGTACAAGTACATTTGGGTACTCGCGATACCGAGTACCGATACGAGTACTTCTCTGTGCCAAAAGACCCTCGTTAACAGCCAGCTGGAGGGTGTGAGCGACACACGGCAGGCTGGGGAGTCCCGCATACGAGGCGGTGCGCCGCCACCGGCTCTGGGTCGGCTCGGAAAGGCTCGGGGCGAAGGTGGCTCGCGGCCGCAACTTTACAGCGCTCCCCGCCCGGACCTCGCTGCACCGTGGACAAAGGGCTCGCTGCACTCTCTCTCCCCGTCGGGGAGGGACGGGGCTCCCTGCTCCCGGTGCGACTGTCGACCAGGACGGACTGTCCTCAGTGCACCCCAATGGCGTATCGGAGCCGTTGTATCGGAGCCGTTTTGCGAGTACGAGTACATGAGCACAGTATCGAACCCGGTACCCGATACCGGTATCGGTGCATCCCTAGGTGTGTGATAAAAGTTTTTGTAAACCTGTCGCTCTACAGAAAGCGAGTGGTACCACTAGTATATAAAATAGTAAGAGAAGTACAAACGAAGACGATGTGAAACTTCTTACTTGGTTCATAATAATCGTAGAAGACAACGCAGGCCTCCTGGACTTTGCCGACTTTGTACTCGAGGACCAGCGGAATCAGTAGACACATCTCCTCCTTCGTCACCTGGAAACACGTTCACATTTCAGTCTTTCACCTCCGTACAGAATACGGAGAATCCATGACACAGCGTGTTTCAGAGGATCTTACAGAGTCCAGGTACAGGATGACTTTCCCCGGCTTCGTCTCCACTCTCTTTACCACCTCGTTGGTCTGGACGCCGTCCAGCTGCAGGCTGAAGCCGCTCAGCAGACCAACCTCCATGATGGCCATGCCTGTCGCGTTCAGGCTCACAGCCTCAGACAGACTGCACAACAACATGAACACGTTAGAAAAAGATATTTATATGTATATATATATATATATATATATATATATATATATATATATATATATATATATATCATGAGTCCAAGATATATACTGGGATATTTTATTCATCAGGTACAACGACACTAGGTGCAGGAACTGACTCTAAGAAATCACCTGAAAATACAAAACTACAACTTTTTAACAAACTTTATTTGTATGACATTTTATTTTTATTATTATTATTTTATTTGATATATATATGTTCTAACTTTATTTGTATAAAGACTTCATTTCAATACAAAACTTTATCCATATAGTCTCTTAAGACCATTTCTTATTTTTTAAATATATTTTTTTAAATACTAGTATTTTTTATTTGTTTATGTTTTATTTTTTATTTGTATGTAGTTTATTTTTAACTGTTTTTAATTGACATTTAGTTGATAATAAATTGCTAATAATAAATAAAATGTATTTAATTACATTCAAATTAACAGTTGATAATGTTTGATTAATTCTTATGTATTATTTTTAAGTATTAATAAAATAAATATGCAATAGAAATCCTAAATTTAGATTATTATTGTTTTTTTCTATGATTAATCTATGATCTATGAACATGTTGAATTTATTTTATTTAAAATTTAGTAGATAATAAATTGCTTTATTAAAAAATAAATAATTAAATAATAATAATAAATAATTATAAAATAAATACACATTTTTAAAAATCTATGATTATAAATTTAAAACATGTAAAGAGTAAATACATTATAAAACACAACTTATTTAAAGTGAATTCTTTCAAAAAACTTTTCAAAAAAGTAATGTTTTGAATATTTCAGCTTTGCTTTTATTTAATCTTGTTCTCAGATTCACATTTGGTGTTTTTATTGTTTATCTTTTTGACTTTATTGTGTTTTATTGTCTGTAAACAGACGTGATGAAGGTTTGACAGACATCATAAGGACATCATGCAGATGTTACGTTACCTGCTGCAGATGTACAGATGTGCTGAGTTCATTTCTGTGTCCATCAGCTCGACGTACAGATAAAACGCCTCGTGTTCTCCGGCGTGTCGCCTCCTCCTCGTCATCGTCCCGTCACTCCTGATGTTGTAGAACACGTTCAGCTGCGGTAGAAGAAGAGGTGCGTTTACAGGATGGAAAAACAGAGTTTCAGCCACATGCTTATGAACTACAAGAGTTTCTGTGCGGCTCACACCACAAGTTGTCATGTTGACGAGAAGGAGCACAAACAGACCAGACGTACTGATTATAAGATTATTATATTATATTATTACTATATTAATAGTTTGAACCTTTCTGTCGCGGTACCTGAAACAGGGCGAATCCCCAACCTTCTGCAGTCACCTGCAGGTTCAGCTCATCTGGGTCGATCTGAAACAGAACAACAGATTACAGATTACTGGGTTCTACCTGCAGATTCTGCTCCTACATCCACAGAGCTACGACGGAGTATCAGGGGAAAAAAATGAGGGAAAAAAAATCGGAGATTTCGAGAATAAAGTCACAATATTACGGGAAAAAAAGTCAGATGTGGTTCTTTCTTCGGAATTTACTTGCACAATCTGTTCAAGGTCCTGATACTGATGATAATGTGGTGCAGATGTGCCAAAAGATGAAGTATGGTACTAAAGTATAACTTCACAAAATTCCCATACGTTCCTCATTTTCACACTATTTCCCCTCTAAAATAACACTTCAAATTACTAATTTATAATTTTATGACTTTGTTCTCATAATATTACGACTTTTTTCCTCTTAAACTTCTGACTTTATTCTCGTAATATAACAACTTAATTCTTGAAATCTCAGATATATATTTTTCCCTCAACGTGGCCCTAATACTCTGACGTACACAGAGCTGTGGTGGAAAGTTTGACTGATTTTAATGACCTCATTACGTTTCTTTTAGTGCCAAAAAACAGCTGTTGATCAGGCTCGTAGAACAGCTGATTCCTCACAATGTTCTTTGATAAAGGTTTCATCTAGTTAACACATCTGCCTCCTCCACCTCTCTGTGACCTGAGCTCTCATTGGTTATCGACAGTTTTTTTTTATCATCAACAGATGTTGAATCACATCTGCACATAATAATCTGATAAACGTGTGTGGTGTCTCAGTATACCTGCCGGCTCTGGTGGAGCAGGTAGTTGTCCTGGCGGATGTGGAAGGAGGCGACGGTGGTAGAGGCGAAGGTAGTCGAGGAGTCGGTGGTCGAGGAGTCGGTGGTCGAGGTGTCGGTGGTCATGGCGTCGGTGGTCATGGCGTCGCTGGTCGAGGCGTCGGTGGTCATGGCGTCGCTGGTCGAGGCGACGGTGGTCATGGCGTCGCTGGTCGAGGCCTTCACTCTGACCTCGAGGTTAAAGTTGTGAGACGTGAGAGCTGCGAACACGGACAAGGCCTGCAGAGCCACGACGGTGTCCTGAGAGAGGAAACAAGACTCATACATCTGCTCCACAATATCCTGTTACAGTTCAGTCGCTGATGGACTTTTGCTTTGATAGTCACAGCTGACTTCCTGTTTACAGCTGTGTTGTTTTATCAGTGAGTTCATCTGTTTCTGGAGAAACATTTTTGGCTGAAAAAGCCTGAGAAAATCTTTATTAAACGTACTGTATTTGAAGCCTCTGACACGGTATTTATTTCCTTGTAGCATCTGTCATGCATGTGTTTATGTGTGTGTGTGTGTCCATGCGTGCTGAGGGGTTAATGGTCTTTTTAGTCACCAAATGCTCAGACGGCCACAGTCTCCTTCTGATGTGACACAAACCACAGTTTTCCTCTTGGAGGGACACATAAGGCGCTTCAGTCTGAGCTTTGAATCCTTTAAAGGGACTGTTTGTAACTTTTTAAGCGTATAAATGTACCGGGTCGGGATCACATGCACGCTCGCGTGTGGCCGGAGTCACTGCTCCTCTGCCTGCTTGCCTTCACTCACACACCGCGCGCGTTCTCGCTCCACCTCTCACGTGCATGCTGCTCACTCCACACTGCAGAAGAGTTAGTTTAGCTCTGAGAATATCTAGTGAATGTTTAGTGGACGTTTGTGCAGAAATAACTGCTGCAGCTCCTCCAGACCAACAGAGGTTTCCCGTGTCTTGTGAAGTGACGGGGCTCCGCAGAGAGAAACGTTATCGTCTCCGACCAAAACTCCGGCGTCTCCCCCGTTCCCTCCGGCCGCGGTCGGGAGGCTGAGGCGGGAAAAGCCAACACTAGGATCAGCATTGATTCATGGAGAGACCTTCATCTGGTCAGCTAACATTACTGCCAAGCAGCTGAAATACAGTGATATTGTGCTTTTAGCTGACGTGTGTCTCCTCACTGTGTTGAGTGATGCTCCTTCATGTCTATGCAGAGCGAGCACAAGCGTGAGCAACAGGGCGCTGACTTTCGTTGACTTAAGGCCGACATATATCAAAAAAAGATTCCGAAAAATTACCAAATAAATTCTGAAAAATGACCAAAGAATTTACAAAAGTAGGCCAAAAAAAGTCAGAAAATAAGTCTGACATATGTCTGAAAAAAATCCGATAAAATGTCTGAAAAATGTCCGAACATAAGTCAGAAAAAAAAGTAAGAAAAATGTAAAAAAAACAACAACAACATAAAGGTCAATTGTCTGAAAAAAGGCTGAAGAAAGGCGGACATACATCTGAAAAAAATTCTGTTTCGGCTCGCTGCAGTTTGTTTTGGTTGACGGATACGGAACAGATATGACGTCACGTTACTCAGACTACCACAATAAAAGCGGTAACTTCCTTCTACCTCTGCAGTACTAACGTAAACAAAAAAATCGTGATAAATACTGTAGGTGAATCATTTTTTCTTCCCCACCCCTATTTATTACACACCAGGTGCTTCCAGATGAGTCCTGGTCTCCGAAGGCACTGAAGGAGCCGTCTGATCTCTGATAGGTCAGCTCTCGCTCATAACCTGGTGGGAAGGACACCAGAGATCATATCAGGTCATCTTCTGGCTTCTTCTGGACACAAATGTTTTTAACATGGAGGTCAAATCAAAACGACAAACCCCAAAAATATATCTCATAAAATCCTGATTATTCTACGCAGCAGAAGCAAAAACTGCAAAATAAAGCAAATCCCGCTGTTACAGTAATGATGTCATTGTTTTATATTTACCCGTCATCATGTGGTTCGTGGCTCTGTCCGTGGTCTCCTGGTCCGTCTGTCCCACGGCGCTCAGGTACTGCAGGACGTAGATGTTCGGGGCAAAGTTGATCATGTTCTGCTCCCCGCAGCCGTACGGCATCTGGATCAGAGAATCCAGGCCGCTGATGGACGGCCCGAGGATGTCGCCTTCGTCACCGTGGAAACCACACAGATCAGACATGAGGATGAAAACTTACAAGTATACTTGCAGTAAAAACTATTAAACTAGTAGTTTAGTGAGAATATATACTGTATATATAATATAAAAATGGGCTACAAGTATATAACCAGTAAACTAACAGTATACCTATAAGTTCACTTGTAGTATTGTTCATAGTATAGTTGCAGTACAAAATACAACTTGGATGTAAACGAGTTGTGTACTCAAAGTTCACTAATCTTACATTTATAGTTAAAAGTATACTTTTATAAACTAAAAAAGTGGGCCAATTTAGTCCCAAGAGGTATTGAAGTAGTACACTTACAAGTATACTACTAGTCCATTGATATTATTACATAAAGTATACTTGTGAATATACTTATACTTCTTTATGTGAGGGTAATATCACCTGCACACTCTGCAGCAGGAGGCCAGATTTAGCTCCGAGCTGACGTCACCGTGTTGTGTGAAGTTTCCACCGATCACACGACGAACTACAACCAGCTGCTTCATCACAGGTTTCCTCCTCGCCGCGGCGCTGACACTTAACCTTTAACATCACTACAACAACGCCGACTATCTCTGTTGTAAATATGGTCTGTGTTCAACACCTGAGCGTTGAGGAAACTATGATCTCAGCATGCCGCAGCTTGTGTTTTCACATTGAACGTCTGCACCTCGTTACACGGAGGAGCGACACTTTAACTTCCTGCACGGCTCTCTGTTTGAACATCTGTGCTCCGCAAGACACCACTCTGCTTATTATAATCCGTGTTGTTTAGCACACACGTGTCCAATGTTTGAAAGTCCATGCTGGAGTGTGTGTGTGTGTGTGTGAGACAAACTACAGGATTATAAAGTCTGTATTCATTAAATCTAAAGCCTCTATTAACTGCAGCTGGTTTCACTTTATTTAAAGGTCCCATATCGTGCTCATTTTCAGGTTAAAAAAAACCCTTTCTGCCTGAATATACCTGTATTCACCCTCTGTCTGAAACGCTTCGTTTTAGGGCATTTCAACGGAATTGCGTAAATATATGTCCCTAGCGCGCTCGTGTGTGTCTCCGCTGTTCAGACTCAGACTCCAACACAAACTCCAGTGAAGCACCAAAACCTCTTGGTTGTATCTAGTGAAGCTGTTAAACAGTGTTGGCCGCGGTCGGAGGACGCGGGGGAGACCGTAGCTTTGGTCTCCAGGACCGGAGTCTCTGCTGTACTCTGCTCCTCTGCTCCTCTGCCTGCCTTCACTCACACACCGCGCTCGTTCTCGCTCTTTCGCTCCACCTCTCACGTGCATGCTGCTCACTCCACACTGCAGAAGAGTTAGTTTAGCTCTGAGAATATCTAGTGAATGTTCAGTGGACGTTTGTGCAGAAATAACTGCTGCAGCTCCTCCAGACCAACAGAGGTTTCCCGTGTCTTGTGAAGTGACGGGGCTCCGCAGAGAGAAACGTTATCGTCTCCGACCAAAACTCCGGCGTCTCCCCCGTTCCCTCCGGCCGCGGTCGGGAGGCTGAAGCAGGAAAAGCCAACACTAGGATCAGCATTGATTCATGGAGAGACCTTGGTCTGGTCAGCTAACATTACTGCCAAGCAGCTGAAATATAGAGTGATATTGTGCTTTTAGCTGACGTGTGTCTCCTCACTGTGTTGAGCGATGCTCCTTCATGTCTATGTAGAGCGAGCACAAGCGCCAGCAACAGGACGCTGACTTTAGTTGACTTAATGGCCACAGGTGTTGCTGTTAACAAGACATTTATGATTCTTACAAACAGTCCCTTTAAAGGTAAAATCAAAAGTTTAACATAAAAAGCATGCAGTGTACCTATTATTTTGCTATTTTCACTCTCTTAAAGTCACCAGAATGCAAGAAACAAAGTCTCTGAAACCACCAAACACCCCGCTTTGGTTGTGATATCCTCCCTTTTTTTAAGGTCTCAGGGTTCGGTCATACTGTTCGAAACGTATTATTGATTATGTTTTGTGTTTACTTAACATACAGTAAATCTTTTCATTAGTTAGGAATCGACTCTGTTGTTGTTTTACAGGAATCAGACCTCGGGTGACGTGAGGCCTGAATCTGTTTGTTTCCCGTGCTGGTGGTGACTCGGGGTTATTCAGTGTGTTTACATACCGACGGCCGTCACCGAAGCTCTCTCGCTGCCCTCCACAACATCTGGCGGGAAGGTGAACATGACGTCTCTGACGATTCTCGGCTGCGACGGAGAAAGCTCCAACAGCAGCGAGGTGGAGTGAGACTGCTCAAGTCCTTCGGCCTGCAGAATCAACAAGCCGTGAAAAATGAACACACAAACAAACGTGGTGAGTAATATTTCTGGGAAACGGCTGAGCTGTGAAACCAGATCAAGATTTGTAGGGTTACAGTGGAGCAGCAGATGAGGGGAGGTCTCATTAGAGGAGCTGCAGCAGGTTGACAGACAGAATGAAGAAATACATAAATCACTCAAGACTTAAGAAATGTGAGGAAGGGAAAATCATGCATAAATAAATAAATAAATATACACACATTTAAAAATAAATATAAAATAAATGAATAAAAAATAAATGCTAATGAATAAATTAAAAAATTGATCAAAATAAATACATAAATAAATAAAAGGTAAAATTAAACAGAAGAGTGAATAAATAAGGGAATTAACAAAGATAAATTAATTAATTAATTAATTAAAATAAATTGTTGCTACATTTAATGACATATTTATTTATTGAGTCATTTATTTATTTATTTATTATTTTGGCAGGTTCCGTCCTCCAAATATTAGAGGTTATAACACCAACTGTACCTGGATGTAATCTGGAGCTCCTCCATTACCACCACATTATTTGAACCCCCTGTTTCTGTGATTTTCACCTTGACGAGCACCGTCCTGAGGACCCGGTCAGACGCATCAATCGACAGGGCTGTCACAGAGATGGGTATCTCTCCGAGGACCAGCGGCTTGATGGGAACAAGGACGGACGCGCTGCTCTGCAATCCCACCGTCACCTCACGAACATTGGGCACGGAGAGCTCGTCATCGTCCACGTACACAAACTCAAAAATCTCACTCTCTGCAACAATCACCACGACCTGAGAACAAAGAGCAGAAGAAGAACCCGCCCAGATCACATTAAACGGAGATCAGACAGTACGAAGGGCGTTGTTGTAACCAAATAACAAATTAAAACACAAATCACAGCTCTCTCTCTCTCGGGAGTCGTGAGCTCTTGTTTACGATGTGCTGAAGGATTTAAAGATTAAAGAGAACCCGGGTCATGTCCTCATCGTGTCCTCAGAGATGACAGCAGTCTTATTAAGATGTTAAAACCTCATTAGATTATAGCAACCTGACGCCTGAATCAACCCCCACTAACCCTGTGAACCACATTCACTCCACAAACTCGTAATCCAACACCTGCTCTGTTTTACTGTTGGTACACACTGAAATATACATCCCACTATCACACTCAACAGAATTAAAGGGACTATTTGTAACTTTCAGAAATGCTTGTTAACAGCGACACCTGTGGCCGTGAAATCAACTAAAGTCAGCATCGGGCTCGTGCTTGTGCTCGCTCTAAATAGACATGAAGAAGCATCGCTCAACACAGTGAGGAGACACACGTCAGCTAAAACCACAATATCACTCTATATTTCAGCTGCTTGGCAGTAATGTTAGCTGACCAGACCAAGGTCTCTCCATGAACATGATTTAGATCTGATCCTAGTGTTGGCTTTTCCTGCCTCAGTGCAGGCTGATGCAGCGGGGCTCTGCAGCGAGTCTCCCTGCTCTCTACGCCCGCAGCCGGAGAGAGCAGGGAGACACCGGCACCCGGTCGGTAACGAGACGATAACGTTTCTCTCTGCGGAGCCCCGTCACTTCACAAGACACGGGAAACCTCTGTTGGTCTGGAGGAGCTGCAGCAGTTATTTCTGCACAAACGTCCCCTGTATATTCACTAGATATTCTCAAAGCTAAACTAACTCTTCTGCAGTGTGGAGTGAGCGCGCGTTCACGTCTAGAGGTGGAGCGAGAACGCGCGCGGTACATTTATACGCTTAAAAAGTTACAAACAGTCCCTTTAAAGCAGATATATCTTGTAGTCGTCTGATTCCAGCATCACTTGAATGACCTACGACATGACTTTTTACACAATGTGCGTGGCGTTCAAGTGGTTAAGTCATGAAGAACACCGCCGCTAAGCAACGGCAATATTAACGTTACTAGAAGCCACAGAGGATAACAGTTTAGGTAACATTATGCAGTAAATGTAAAGGTATAATGACAGAGGAAAAGGATGAGGCCGTTAGGAATATCAACATTTTCCTCAGACATATTATAAAATTACAAAGAAAAACAATATACTGTTAAAATTATAATATATTAACTTATTATGCACCAAAAAATTAACTTCCATAACTTCCGCCATTTCTGTCAACTTGAAGAAACACGCCACAAGTCGTGAACTCGGACTTGTGGCGTGTTTCATATGGGTCCAACTCGGTAAACACGACCCCATTTGAAGGCACCAATAGACGCCGCATTGACTCCTGGATTGTGCGTCAACGTGGGCGCCATCTTGGACCAGGCAAGACTGTAGTGAACGGGGGAGCTGCCGTTTTTCTGGATAAAAAGCACTATAATGTCTACATTTCTCAACCGATTTCAACGAGTCGGTTTATATTCAAACATTTATGATCTACGAGGAGTAACGTTAAGTTATCGTTACGTTTTTTTTTTTTTTTCAAAGATTTTGGTGAAAAAACGTTAAATACGTTAATGTCACTAACGTGCCGGTTCATGGATCAGCTGTCTGTCCTTCGATATTCAATCAATTATTAGGTCATTATTAAAAACTAGTACAATCATATCACATTTTCCTAAAAGCATCTTTCACATTATCAACTGTTCAAGTCAACGTTGCGTCTTTACAAAAAGATGTGATGCTTATTATATAGTGTTACTGAGAAGTTTTATGGACATTTTGATGCTTCTTTCCAGCATGAGAACTTGTCACTACACAGTTGCAAAGTGGAAGTTGTTCCTGGAAGTAAAAGTCCTGTTAATTTTCTACATAGACGATGTTAGATGACTGACAGCTGGATGGACTTGATACCCTCCTGAATGATTAGTACAGAAGATGAACATTAGAAAGTATCTGTTTTTTGATTGAGCAGCTGAGGCTCATGGGTATCAGAGTATTTAGAGCGATCCACCAAACCAAACTGATGGAAGACGGACTGACCTCCAGGTCTATATAGTAGGAGTTGAACAGAACGACCTCCAGCAGCAGCTCCTCTCCTCGGATGATGTAGGCCGGCAGGTTAAGGGAGATGAAGAAAAACTGGGACACTCTGAGCTGCAGGGAGATCACGTGCAAACTTTATACTATTACCAATATAATTCCTCTGTCTATACAAGTCAGCTCTACCAAAACACATACTATAAATACTCATATTATAATACTACACAACATTCAAAGGGTTAAAAGTCCTTTGAACTGAAACAGTAAAATAACAATACAGACTCTAAATAGACATCAGAAAATGATTGAAATGTCAAAGAAACAGGTTAAAAAGAAGAGACAAACATTTAGTCTAGGGATGTTTCTCCATGTGTTTTCAGGAGTATTATTTAGTCTTTATTTCTGGGTGTTATTGACGTGATGTGGATACCTCTACAGGCTCCTCTACGATGCCCAGACCCAGGTTCTCAGACATGACGAAGGCGGTGGCTGTCCAGGTTGTGATGCTGTCTGGTACAGTCAGAGTCATCTCTGCTGTGTCTGAATTACTGCGGGGGGAAAAAAACAGATAAGAAACATGATTATTTTTAACCTTCCTGTTGTCCTCGGGTAAAATTTTACCCGTTTTCAAACTTCATTCTATCATAAATATGGTTTTCTTTCATCTAACTGCCCCAAAATAACATGAATGAAAGTAATTAATTTTTTCTGGGGGGTTTTCTCAATCAAAAATTTGTTATAATTTCATGTAAATGAGGTTTATTGACCATAAATTACAAAGAAAAAAGTTTAAAACTTGTCGGAAGAAATAAATTCGGAAAAAAGTCTGAAAAAAAAGTCCATCGAAAAAAAGTCTGAAAAAAAGTCTGAAAGATGTAAAAAAAAAATGTCCATAGAAAAAAAAGTCTGAAAAAAGCCTTTAGAAAAAAAGTCTGAAAAGAAGTCTGAAAAATGTAAAAAAAAAATGTCGGTAAAAAAAAAAGTCTGAAAAAAAAGTCTGAAAAATGTCAAAAAAAAAATGTCGGTAAAAAAAAAGTGAAAAAAAAGACTGGAGAAAAAAAAGTCTGAAAAAAAGTCTGAAATATAGTCCAGAAACCCTCACCGATACTGCATTTAGCATAAAACAATATGCTGAAATCATAACATGAACCTCACTTTGTGTTGATGTCCATCCATATCCAGGTCTCTGGAAAGTTCCTGCGCTCTCGTGGCTCCTGATGTTGCTCCACATGTGAACCGTCTCCCTGGGTCATGAAAAACATTTCCTCCCCTGCTGTTTAGAAGAAGAGAAGTCCGTTACATTTGCATCCCATGGTCATAAAAAGTGACTGTGAAACGTTTGATCATTTTTAAAACTTACGAAATTCAGGCCTCGGCGGCGGTCTCATCTCGTGTAAACTGGCGTCGGTCAACGCTACGAGATCACACGTCTGCACAAAGACATGGAGGACTTGAAAAATACACATTTCACTCTACATTTGTCTGGAAAGCTTATTAAGGGTCAGCACATCTAAAGCTTCAGCAGCTTCAACAGCCGCCGACTACATTTAAATGTAAAGAGAATTACAAGTTATTCCAGTAAGGTCAAAGCTGAACATAAGGAACATAAGCCTCGTTTCCACCGCAGGAACTTTCCCTCAGAACTAAAAACATTTTGAGGAACTCATTGCGTTTCGACCGCAGGGACCAAAGGTCTAAATTAAGTTCCGGGGACATTTTACGAGGTCTTTTTAGCCCAAAGAAGGCGCTGCTCGGGAGGTAGTACTGTCTGAAAGTACAGGAACTTTCAGGGTGGAGTTTGCAGGGATGACAGTCGCTGATTGGTGAAACACACACACACAGCGCCGCTGCTTCAACTGTACGACTTCATTCTGCTGTCGGCTTCCCAACGCATTTAAAATAAAAGAGAAAAAGAGAGAGAGATCGCGAGCGGAAACGTTAGAAGAGAGAGACGTAGCGCGGCGGTGCTGTGATTGAGAGAAAGAAAAGTTATTTTCTAATTGTTTCATGGCGTTAATGTTCTAAAGCACCAAGCAGCATCTCTTAGTTTTATTTTATTCATTACATCCAACGTGCATCACGTACAAACGTGCAATACTGACTTAACAGTACAATAGTTTAGTGCTCTAATTCAGCTGTGCAATAATCTGGTTTACTCCGGCATTAACACTGCATTTATTAAACTAATATTCTTATTTATTTATACTATTCTTGTATTTTTACACACTTAAAGTCAGGGTAGACGATGTTCTCCAGTATCTCTGTGCTATTGGTTGAAATGGTCTTTACCCCCCGACAGCGATCCATTACTGATGAGCTCTGAAAAAGGAAAAGAGCCGTCATCTGTAGCTGCTGTAATCCTGTAAAAACGTCTACCAATCACTGCCTCGCGGTCCGCTTGGAAAGAACCAATCAGATGCCTCCCTGCTCGTACTCTACCCTTGGTGTGCACCAGCCTGAACTCAAAGCGCGTCGCCGCCGCTGCACGTTTCCTGGAGAATGGGAGAGAGAACTCAGCCCTGCAGTAGGACTGCCACAGTTACTTGTCATAAGGTAGCGTTGTTGAGTTGAGGTCCTCTCTCCGCTCTGTGGCGGTGAAGTAGTTACGATGCGGCGGTACATATTTCTTATTTATATTTTCTTATGATTTCTCAATGTTTATATTCTAGATTAGGAGCAAAACATAACTCAGTTTCCCCCCACGGATCAATAAAGTATTTCTGATTTAGTGATAGTTTCCTCGCTGGAGAGAGGGAAGTTGGTCCTCCACCCTCCACCCTCCACCCTACAGAAGGGAGCTTCGCTGAGCTGTGAGTCGGAGGGTGGAGGGACCGGATAGGAACTGATGTGTCTCTGAGGCTAACCTTGAAGACGGAGTAAGGATCTCCCATTGTCATCATGTCAGAGTGGGCGTCGTCGGCCGTGGCGTACTCCTTCATCTCCTTCAGCACCTGTGAAAGCAACACCAACACTTCCTCAGAGCTGCTACTGTTGCAGCCCAACAAAGAGCAGCACAACAGACACGGGACACAAAGAGAACACTTATTGTTTAAAACCTGTTCGACCGAGCGGGGATTAAAAAACAGTTCATGGTGCTTCGGTTCACATTGAACCGATACTGAGTTTTGGGCTCGGCAGATTGAGTTTCATAGAAATACCTGCAGGGGGAAAATATGGGAGCTGGAAAACAGTTGGAAGACATTAAACCGGAGAGGACCCTCGGGAGCACAGATCACTGGATGGATCGTTGTAAATGACAAAGCAGGTTGTGTGACAATCAACAGGAAACATGTGACTCAAAGCTTCAGGATTTATTTCTTTGACTGAGGGTCAGACTGAAGTCACAGCGAGCCGAGGATCTCTGATGAAACGGGTCGGTTAAACCAGTGGTTCCATACCTTTTCTTTAGGGGACCCCTTTTTTATCATTGATAAACTGACAATATTTCATATTATATTCAATGAATAACAATAACAGTACAGAACAACTGATAAACTGTACAATTAACCCAAATAGTGAACGCAATAACAGCAGGAAGTTTGTGTAAAACGAGCGATTTGGATGAGCAGATTATTTCCTGTGATTATTACAACAGAGAGGAGTTTCCCTGTTATTTTTAGGAACTTTTAATACAAATCTGTTTGTATCATGTATTTATTTTTATTTTTAACAATCGTACATATTTAATTATGACGGAGTAGTAGGGCCACATTGAGGAAAAAAAATAAATCTGAGATTTTGAGAATAAAGTCAGAAGTTTACGAGAAAAAAAGTTGTAAATATGAGAATAAAGTCAGAATATTATAAAGTAGTAATTGTATGTGTTATTTTAGAGGTTAAATAGAGCAGTGAAATGAGGAACGTGGAGCATTTTGTGAAGTTATACTTTAGTTTAGGTTTCACAAATAACAAAGTACTATACTACTAAATAATACCACATTATCATCAGTATCAGGACCTTGAAAAGATAAGTTTGTGCAAGAAACTGCATTTATTCCGAAGAAAGAACCACACAGACCTGAGAGAAATTGCCTCATTTGTGGAGGAAATCACTTTTTTTCTCGTAAAGTTATGACTTTATTCTCGTAATCTCCGATTTTTGTTCCCTCAATGTGGCCCTAATACTCCGTCGTACTTACCAGCAGGGTTCTCACCTAACTTTGTTCACCATCGTCCCAGAACCGTCCTGAAATACAACCTAAATGTGGAGTGTCCCGACTTTAAAATCTTTGTTTCTCTACATTATCATTATTTAAAATCATTCAAAGTGACCTTTAACATAAATCAATCATCAAAAATGATTTGTTTATTTTAGTTCATGAATGTATTATTCATCCAAAACATTGTTTTATGTATTTTAAAAAGTAATTTCATTGGTTTGTTATTTATAATTTGCATGTTAGTTTGGCGTTATGTGCTGTGTGTGTGTGTGTGTGTGTGTGTGTGTGTGTGTGTGTGTTTATGTTGTCAAGGAGGTTTGATAATTGTGCGCTTCACAAAACGTGCTGTCATTTTCATCGCCGTTCATTCTGACGGCTATTTTTCGTTCAACTCTCGTCCCAAAATTAATTTCCGATCCTATTTTCTTTTCGGCACCGGGACGACGGGACATCCTAAAACTCGAGCTCTGCTTAGTAGGCTTCCTTTTGGACAAATTCAGTTTTTTAATTCAGTTTTCTTCACAGAATGAATGAACTGCTGAGATGAATGCCAACTATTATGTGAAAAAAAAAAAGCTGTCCCAAACCCCTTTAAAATCAAGAAGGCCTCTGACTCCCCCTTGAAGCTTCGGCGACCCCATACGGGGTCGGGACCCCCAGATTGGGAACCAGTGTGTTAAACCAAAGTCTTGGACAAACTGGGAGAAAGTTGTTGGATGTGAACAAGCGATGACTCCGGTGTTGTTCTCACCGTCTCCTTGGTGATGTCATTGTCACCCTTCCACTTTGTCGCCTTGTCGACCACCAGGATGCCGACCAGAGAGGCGGACTCCGCCACCTGGCTTCCTCGAAACTTGGTTAAAGCTCAGAGACACCTGCCAATCATATACACAGAGGTGAGCATAGAGGTGGTACGTGCTGACAAGTATTGAATTGTTTTTGGTCAGACTTCAAGACAAATAAGTCTAGCTGCTGTAAAAACCTCATAACCACACGGATGAATTCATTTAACAAAGCCGTGTGGGAGAGCTTCAACAGACGGGTTCCAAAGTGTTTATGTTCCAATTAACATCTGAACTGAGGATCCATTAAAACCACCTCAAAGTGAACCACACCGGACAAATTCTGACGGCATGACGTCTTTTGAAATCAATTTAGTTACTACTCGATGATATAAATATTAGGGCTAACACGATAATAACTCGTTAACGCTAATTAGTTTTAACGCCGCTAATTTCTTTAACGCATTAACGCAACTTGTGATTTTTAGGTTGTAGCAGCTCAGTTTTAAAGCTAGAGTGAAGACACTGGTATCATATGAAATAACGCTAAATAACGCTCCAAACGTACGAACGTCCATTTTCAAGGGGTCCCTTGACCTCTGACCTCCAGATGTGTGAATGTGTGAGGGCTTTTGTCCAAAAACAGTCTGAAAAATGTCTGAATTTGTTTTTAAAGAATGTCAGAAAAAATGTCAGAATAATACTTGCTTGTCATAGAGTGAAGATCCTGGTATCATAGTAAACTATAAAACCTGATGAATCCATCGATACCAACCAGGTCAGACTAGCTGGTCAGGAAGGAGTTAAATAACGCTCTGAACTTACACTAAATGTTGGAGAGGTTAAACTGTCATGTCCATTTTCAAAGGGGTCCCTTGACCTCTGACCTCCAGATCAGTGAATGTAAATGGGTTCTACGGGTACCCACGAGTCTCCCCTTTACAGACATGCCCACTTTATGATAATCACATGCAGTTTGGGGCAAGTCATAGTCAAGTCAGCACACTGACACACTGACAGCTGTTGCTGCCTGTTGGGCTGCAGTTTGCCATGTTATGATTGGAGCATATTGTTTTATGCTAAATGCAGTACCTGTGAGGGTTTCTGGATCAATATCTGTCATTGTTTTGTGTTGTTAATTGATTTACAATAATAAATATATACATATATTTGCATAAAGCAGCATATTTGTCCACTCCCATGTTGATAAGAGGATTAAATACTTGATAAATCTCCCTTTAAGATACATTTCAAGCAATTAACTATGGACAATCATGCGATTAATCGCGATTAAATAATTTAATAAAAATGTTTCAGACTTTCTGTCCATGTAGCAGACTGTTGTGATTGAAGAAAGTCAAACTTTACCTCTAATCCCCTTTTTCCAACATTTCCCACACTTCTGATTGGCTCACAGATTAGGCAAATCAACTAGATTACTATTAGCTCCACTTATCTGTGCACTGTTTCACCACCTCAATAACAGATCATACTCACAATCACACTGCCAGGACACCTCAAATATCACTTCAATCAAACCTGTTACCTGGTTCTGTAAAGTCTGGGTGATGGGCAGCTGCATCACGTCGTTGACGATCTCTCCGTCGGGACGCACACAGTAGACGATGACGCAGGCCACAGGAGCCCAGCTGGTTTCTGGCTCCAGATAGAGAAAACGATATGCTTTCCCAGCAGACACCACCTGACCTCTGGACATCACCTTCACACATAGAAGACAGACGAGAGCCCTTAATTCTGTTATACAATCTACACTTAAAGCTGCAGTAACTGTTTTTGGCCACTAGGGGGTCGACAGACATATTGTGACTTTCTAAAGTTGTATAATAACAAACTTTATTTATATAGACCCCGTCCTGGTAACCATGGTGACGTGTTTAGTGGGCGGAGCGTTAAGTGGAGGCAGATTAATTCTCTGAACACGTTAGTTAACGCTGGCTGGCAAGTATTGTTGGCTTGTTTTTTTAACAATGGCTGAAGAAAATCCTAGTTTCTCTCAACATGTGCTGTCACTCTCTCTCCAGGATCACCAGTGGTAGTTGAGAAAGTTAACATTAACCAACGGGACCAGATTAGCCAACTGCAGCGCTGTAAAGATAAACTGAGGCCGTATAAATCTTTGGATGTCTATAGTTAACTATCCTTCCGTAAAGTCAGTCAGAAAGAGAGTCGGACAACATCGGAAAAGCGTTTCAGAGACGTCTGTGTCTGTGATATCTGGATTCTGTGTGCAGCGTTAGCCTCCAGTCTTTCCTTTGTTGAGCCTCCAGCGAACACCGTGACCTCGTCATGACGTTGACACAAAAAGGGTTTATAGCATTTTAGCAACATGCTGCACAAAATGTAAAAACACACAAAATCACGTGTATATTATTTACGTGTAGAAACAGAAAACATTGCAAACAAATAGCAGTGCAAAAATAAAAAACGAAATTGTGCCAACAAAGAACGATCTATAAAATTAAAAACATACAAATCTAGTCCAGAGAATGTGAGAAATTCAACTTTATTTTACAGTTGCACTCGATGTCAGTCACTCTAAATGAAAGCCTCGGGCGATTGAATGAAATGTAAATCAATTAAATGCAATATATTGACTAATGAGTGTCATAATGTTGTACTCACTATGTAGTGAAACTCAGTTATTGGAAAATTGCTCCGAACAGGCAGACTGAGGATTGAAACAGCCTGATGGAAGAGACAGTTTAATGATTATTAGGTACATCATGGAAGTAAATGTACATTCTACCTCACCACCAGTATTTCCACAAGGCTACCAGATACAACCACGCGACACAGATGTTACTACGTTCCTCATATTCACCTCTGGATGTCTGTAAGGTGTTCCTATCTGCAGGTAGGAGTGACTGGGGGATGTGTAGCTTCTATAGAGATGTAGCGTTTCATGGCTGTCCTCTAAGTCAGCCTGAAAACAAACAAACAAAAACAGATAAATATGTGTTGTTAATTGATCCAATAATAAATATATACATACATTTGCATATTTGCCCACTACCATGTTGATAAGAGTTTCAAATACTTTGTGAGTAATTTGTGATTAATCACGATTAGCTATGGACAATCGTTAATATTAAATTAAATTAAATATTTAATATATATAATAATTTAATTAATTAAAAATTAAATTAATCGTGATTAAATATTAAATATTACAGAAAATGTACCGATCAATGTAACTGCGACATCGGAACGCTGCTGCCAATTTAAAATGTGACAGTAATGATTTATTTTATGGGTCTGTTATTATAAAGGAAGTTTCCTGAAAATAATTATGTAATTTAGTATGAATTAAAGGGACTGTTTGTAACTTTTTACACATATAAATCTACCGGGTTGGGATCCCATGCGGGCTTGCGTGTGGCCGGAGTCTCTGCTCCTCTGCCTGCTTGTCTTCACTCACAAACTGCACGCGTTCTCGCTGTCTTACTCCACCTCTAGACGTGAATGCGCGCTCACGCCACACTACAGAAGAGTTAGTTTAGCTCTGAGAATATCTAGTGAATGTTCAGTGGATGTTTGTGCAGAAATAACTGCTGCAGCTCCTCCAGACCAACAGAGGTTTCCCGTGTCTTGTGAAGTGACGGGGCTCCGCAGAGAGAAACGTTATCGTCTCCGACCAAAACTCCGGCGTCTCCCCCGTTCCCTCCGGCCGCGGTCGGGAGGCTGAGGCAGGAAAAGCCAACACTAGGATCAGCATTGATTCATGGAGAGACCTTCGTCTGGTCAGCTAACATTACTGCCAAGCAGCTGAAATATAGAGTGATATTGTGGTTTTAGCTGACGTGTGTCTCCTCACTGTGTTGAGCGATGCTCCTTCATGTCTATGTAGAGCGAGCACAAGCGCCAGCAACATAGACATGACATCAACATTTTTGATTCTTACAAACAGTGCCTTCAACTGAAGTAAAGGATCTGAATTCTTCCTCCACCACTGCCTAAGAGAGGAGACACACTTGTATATTAAATACATAGTTTGATGATGCTCTGAAGATTTAATGAAAGTGAACTGGGGTAGTTCTTCATTTTTTTCCACACAGTGTGGAATTCACCAAATAACTATTAATCCCACATTTTTCAGGACCAAACTTTAGAAACTGTCCACCGCTGCCACAGAATGATGAAGACTTAGTCTAATGAATTTAAGAGTTATGAGAAATGTTGCAGCTTTTAGCCCCTGAAAATGCAAATCAATGACTTCAAAGTCGTCTTGAGACAACACTAGGATCAGCAGTGATTCATGGAGAGACCTTGGTCTGGTCAGCTAACATTACTGCCAAGCAGCTGAAATATAGAGTGATATTGTGCTTTTAGCTGACGTGTGTCTCCTCACTGTGTTGAGTGATGCTCCTTCATGTCTATGTAGAGCGAGCACAAGCGCCAGCAACAGGACGCTGACTTTAGTTGACTTAACGACCCCAGGTGAAGCTGTTAACAACACATTCTGAAAGTTACAAATAGTCCCTTTAAATGTAATTTATTTATCTACAAGTAGAAACTTTTTTATTTATATACGTTGAACTGTAAGTTTACCTGTGGACAAATCAAAAGACTATTCTAGCGATTGATCTGCTGCATTCAAATCCCAAATTCTTTCACTTTTTCTCCAGCTGTGAGTTCTCATTTGTCATTTTTTACTACACACTCGATACACAGTTAGACTGAGGATGCAGTCAGAATAAAGGGCGAGTTTAGAAGTGATAAAAAAAAGATTATCTTACATCAATTGTGAGCGTTTCCGTTTCATTCGTGATCTCGACGTTGAGACGTAGGATTCCGTCTCGAGGGACATTATACTCCATTATTTTAGGCAGCATCTCCTCTGGATGTTCTGAAGGGCCCGACATGTTCGACTCTTCCTCCTTCATTTCCCACTTCCACGGACTTTGCTTTCGCTGTACCGCTGTCACTTTAACCATCTTGTGAGAATCCCGCGGTGACAGCGGCCGATTGTTGTATGTACTTATCTTCAGCTGCAAAATCAAGAAAACTATTTACAATATGCTTTTTACGTTGAGTCATTTATGTAGAAACATAGAGCGGTGTGTAAAATCTATGGTGTACGCCACAGAATGTGCAATAAGAAGCCGTTATCATCGGATGTCAGGACCTGATATGTTAATCACACTTTTTGTATTTTGTAATGAGAACTAGTCGTGTGGAATGAAAGTGTTGCTTATTATGGAGGTTTTTTTTATCATAGAATACCAGTTTTGATAACTGCTATTTACAGAAGAGAGTGCACATTCATCTAGTCCAGGGGTCAGCAACCTTTACTATCAGAAGAGCCATTCAAAACTAAATAAATAAATAATTGCATTGTGGTAAAGGTAACACAGTTTATAGTCTAAGTATTTAGTATATTAGTCTAATGCAGTGAGGGCCAAAGAGACAATGTACTACGGAGTATCAGGGCCACATTGAGGGAAGAAACATCTGAGATTTACAGAATAAAATCATAACTTTACGGGAACAAAAATGCTAATATTACGAGAATAAAGTCATAACTTTATGAGAAAAAAAGTCGTAATATTACGAGAATAAATTCATAACTTTACGAGAAAAAAAGTCGTAACATTACGAGAATAAAGTCATAACTTTACGAGAAAGAAATAAAATAACATGTAAAATTACTCATTTATAATATTATGACTTTATTCTCGTAATATGACTTTATTATTGAAATCTCAGATTAATTTTTTTCCTCAATGTGGTCCTAATACTCCGTCATACCATAGACCTACAACAACGATAAATAAAAAATTAACATGTAAACAAAAAACAGTTATTCATTTCCATGTTTATAAATCCACAGGGAGCCGCTGGAGAGGAGCTGAAGAGACGCAGGTTGCTGACCTCTGAACTGGGTAAATGTGCACCCACAGTCTCAACACAACTGAAAACAGACATTTTACACGATAAAGTAAAGTATATTTAATGACAAAAAATGAAATGGAGAACGTATAAAAAAAAATAAAAAATGTCAAACTATAGTAAAGAAGGTCGATTCAAACTTTATAAAAACGATTTGCCTCCCTTACCGTGAAAACGAAGTTCGTAGAGGGTCTGAGTATTTGAGGATAGGCATCAAAGGAAATTGTATATTGGGACTTTGTCAAAGACACCTTTGCTGTACTGTTATATGTGAGACCTGAAATATGAGAAGCATTCACAGTGACGTTAATAATCAGTGCTATCTGATTAATAAACAAACTCCACTGCAGTATAGAACAACTCCAGGCAGTAATGCTTTGATTGAAATAGCTGTAAGTCTATTGAATGCTGATTAACTTTGAGCTAACGGGACAATAAGACTAAGCAGTTTATTTAAAAGACGTATTTATACCAGGGCTGTCAAAGTTAACACGATAATAACGCGTTAACGCAAATTCGTTTTAACGCCACAAACGATGTACTGGAATGAGTAGTTTTACATTTATCAATACGTGATCCCCTGAACGAGCGTAGCCTTGAGGTAGAAACTGATTACCTGTGAGGTGTTCAGTCACATGAGCCACAATCATTAGATACTCATCGTCCATGTATCCGTCACTGAAGAGCATCTCTGGATCTCTACTTCTCATTGGGCTGTCGTCGAAATCAGGAACTTTAAAATAAAAGTACTTGGAGCCGTCGATCTAAATCAAAGCAACGATGAAGCCATTAAGGATATTCATTCATTATCAGTTGATATGTTGATTAGACTTGTTATCTGATTGATTGGTTAGCAAACAATAAGTCAAGCATAATGATAAATGTGTTACTTAAATGATTGATTTACTCGTCTTTTTAGCACTGGATGCAGTACAAAAAACATTTACACAGAAAAGAGCAGGTAACATGACAATATAACATCAATTCAACACAATAGAGTTCTGCAGGAATGAGTCCTAAAACCCAGAAATGAGTTTTAGCACTTCCTGTTCCCTCGTCTGGAAGTCAGTGGGTTTTTAGTTAGATGTCTGAAATAAGGTCTGTGGTTAACACAAGCTGAAGAGACATAAAATACATCAATAAATATCCCACTTGTGAATTTTGAAGCTTTTATGTGTCTTAAAAAAGGCGGTTTGCTAACAAGTGGTGAAATGAGACGACTAAACGCCATCACGCCGAGTCGTCCTCCTTTACAGCCTCGTTGTGTTTACTCACGCTCATATTTTTTTCAGACTTTTTTTTCGGACATTTTTAAGATATTTTTTTTCGGACATTTTTTGTCCGACATTTTTCAGACTTTTTTGTCCGACATTTTTTGTCCGACATTTTTTGTCCGACATTTTTAAGATATTTTTTTTCGGACATTTTTCAGATCTGTTTTTTCAGACTTTTTTTGTCCGACATTTTTTGTCCGACATTTTTCAGATATTTTTTTTCAGATATTCTTTTTCAGAATTTTTTTGTCTGACATTTTACAGATATTTTTTTTCAGACTTTTTTTTCAGATATTTTTTTCAGACTTTTTTTTCGAACATTTTTCAGATATTTTTTTTCAGACTTTTTTTTTATAGACATTTTTCAGATATTCTTTTTCAGACTTTTTTTTCGGACATTTTTCAGATATTTTTTTTCTGACATTTTTCAGATATTTTTTTTCAGACTTTTTTTTCAGATATTTTTTCAGACTTTTTTTTCGGACATTTTTCAGATTTTTTTTTCAGACTTTTTTTTATAGACATTTTTCAGATATTCTTTTTCAGACTTTTTTTTCGGACATTTTTGTCCGACATTTTTTGTCCGACATTTTTAAGATATTTTTTTTCGGACATTTTTTTCGGACATTTTTCAGATCTGTTTTTTCAGACTTTTTTTGTCCGACATTTTTTGTCCGACATTTTTCAGATATTTTTTTTCAGATATTCTTTTTCAGAATTTTTTTGTCTGACATTTTACAGATATTTTTTTTCAGACTTTTTTTTCGGACATTTTTCAGATATTTTTTTTCAGACTTTTTTTTCGAACATTTTTCAGATATTTTTTTTCAGACTTTTTTTTTATAGACATTTTTCAGATATTCTTTTTCAGACTTTTTTTTCTGACATTTTTCAGATATTTTTTTTCTGACATTTTTCAGATATTTTTTTTCAGACTTTTTTTTCAGACTTTTTTTCGGACATTTTTCAGATTTTTTTTTCAGACTTTTTTTTATAGACATTTTTCAGATATTCTTTTTCAGACTTTTTTTTCGGACATTTTTGTCCGACATTTTTAAGATATTTTTTTTCGGACATTTTTTTCGGACATTTTTCAGATCTGTTTTTTCAGACTTTTTTTGTCCGACATTTTTTGTCCGACATTTTTCAGATATTTTTTTTCAGATATTCTTTTTCAGAATTTTTTTGTCCGACATTTTTTTTCGGACATTTTTCAGATATTTTTTTTCAGACTTTTTTTTCGAACATTTTTCAGATATTTTTTTTCAGACTTTTTTTTTATAGACATTTTTCAGATATTCTTTTTCAGACTTTTTTTTCGGACATTTTTCAGATATTTTTTTTCTGACATTTTTCAGATATTTTTTTTCAGACTTTTTTTTCAGATTTTTTTTTCAGACTTTTTTTTCGGACATTTTTCAGATTTTTTTTTCAGACTTTTTTTTATAGACATTTTTCAGATATTCTTTTTCAGACTTTTTTTTCGGACATTTTTCAGATTTTTTTTTTCGGACATTTTTCAGATTCTTTTTTTTTTCAGACATTTTTCAGAACTTTTTTTTCAGACTTTTTTCAGATCTTTTTCTTCGGAATTTTTTTCAGATCTTTTTTTTCAGACTTTTTTTCAGGTCTTTTTTTTCAGACTTTTTTGTCCGACATTTTTCAGATCTTTTTTTTCAGACTTTTTTTTGTCCGATATAAAAAAGGCTGTTTGCTAACAAGCGGCTAAATGAGACGACTAAACATCATCACACCGGTTTGTCCTCGTTGTGTTTACTCACGCTCATGTGACCATAGTGTAGTTGGTTTATAGGCTAACGTTAGCTTTTTACTTCTGCTGATTGCATTCACACTTCAAAAACCACACATAACATTTGCGAAGATCGTGTCAGTATCATAAACGTTTGTTTGCCACAGAGTTTATATTTTCTACAGTAATCCAAAACCCAATGGAACAATCTCATTGACTGTTAGTGGAGGGAACCACTCACTTCTGCTAACTTCCTGGTTGGCCTACAAAAATATGTCGTCCCTGCAGCACTATTTGATGAGATTCTGAGATTCTGATCCATATTTTCCTCAGTTTGCTTCCAAATCACAGTCAGGAGCTTTAAATAAAATGACACACCTTGTCGTGTTGATTATAAGCCTCTTTAAATCCGTGATAGTTATGGAGGAACGTTACATTCACGTATCCCTGAACAAGCGCGCCGTGCGTATACCTGAGGATGAAAACACAAACATGTCAATAGAAGTATTAAACGGCATTGAAAACTGTACCACAGAAACAAAGGTTCTCACATTGCTTTGACCGTGCAAACCACAGTGTCTTCCCGATAAACGACATCCTCAGTCTCGATCGCAACTTCAAACTTTGGCAGAACTGCAATCAGACACACAATAAAAAAAAACATCAAATATCACAATTAAAACATAGGTAATAGTTATTTTACTCTCAAACAATTAAATGATATTTAATAATGTTTATTCATTATTAGTAATGCTATAATTCATGTTATTTCCACAGTTTATTGTTGCACTCATTATAACATTTTATATACTATATTAAGTATTTGTTAATAATTACAAAAAGATTTGTAAACCTTTAAGAGATAGTTTGTAAAACATCTATAAACATTACAAAGATAAATATTTGTAACACTTTGTTAACAGTTAATATAAACAGATTATATAAACATTATTTGGATGAATATTATAAAGTTGAAACTGATGATTATAATAACTTGTTAAATGTTAAATAAATACTTTGTAAAGCATCTATAAACATTATTTAATGGATACTAATTAGTTTCTGGTCTATTTATCTATGTAATGTTTATGAATTTACAAATTACTTGTTAATTATTAACAAATACTTAATATAGTATATAAAATGTTATAATATGTGCAACAATAAACTGTTAATAAATACTTTACTAATGTAATCAGAGTGTAATAGTTATCATCTCTTATCAGCTATGATACAATATATAATTTAGAAACTAATTATTTAATATTAAAAAAACTAATGATAAAATAATTAGTAAACAGACTCCAACACATTAATTATTAAACATAAATAAACATTGTTATTCATCATTTCATTATTTATTAACAGTAAAATAAGTATTAATTAAGTTGAATTAGCTATTAATTTACCATTTATAAATGATGGTTATTATAAAGTGTTACCCATCCGGTTATATTATCGTGTTTTCCCAATAATCAATCAATCAAAGTATTTCTGATTCTGAAATGAATATAAAGTCAGAGAAAACGTACGTACCGTAATGAGCCACGTTGAAATGCTTCTCACTTGACACACTCTGTAAAACACCAGGACGACAAACAGGTTTCATAACAACATGAATTTTGCTCTGGTGCTCTTGGAGAAGTTAGAGGAAGTAGACACATGGGAACTATATACAAAATATGGAAATAAGATTGATGGATTATATTCACCAGAAGTATAAAACATTACATGTTCCTTATAAATTAAAAAGAAAATACCACTAATCTGTGAGGGAAATGTCTTTATTCTTTTTATTCAAAAAAATGTAATAAATAATTCCTGACAATGATCCTGATATATTTGACTTCAGGCCATCTCTGACTACATACATGCTGAAAATCAAACATTTTTACTGGATTCATTTAGATATTTTAACATGTAAAAGTCCTTAGAAGTATGATTCAACTAGTTCCCCATGGTCTAGTGTTAAAATAGTTAACAAAGATCACAATACATATCAAATCGGCACCCAAGAATCGTGATCTTATCGAATCCATAGTAATAGGGCAAGTAGATTAAAATACACTGTGTAATGAATATTTTCCTACAGACATATTGCTTCATGTTATTTTTAATAGAAGTTCATCCAACTTCCATCCAAGATGTATTCTAAATTAATCTAAGAAAATCTGAGATGAGTTCCTGCAGTATTTCCTAATTATATCTTGCTTTAGATCATTAATTATAGCCGTTAGAGTTGGTCATGACATCTTTAGGTGTGATTTCTATTTTTATTATTTTTGATCAATTAATGTTTTATTTAATTTTGGATGTGTGATTTAAACATTTTTCATATCTGAGATGATAATCTTTTTTATTTCTTCTTGTGCTGTTAAAGGATGCACTTAGTGGACTGGGTGAGATGTAGCAGACTTACAGCGACTGTAGTGACGACGGTCCATTCACCCAGAGGCGGGTTTTCAGACAGCCGGAACTCTTTGGACACGACCCCGAGGACGCTGTCCAGGGACAGCCACTGTCTGAGCCGGTTTCCCCTCGGATCCTGGATCAGGTACGACATGGATACAGAGAGATTAAATCATGCTTTATAACAGAGGACAGTCAAGAAACAAACACAAAAACATGTTTATTCATTTACTGAAGGAGTTTATTTCACAACAATGACCCGCTAGCTGTACATTATCCTGCTTATTACACGGCTACTTACTTAAGTAATCAATAATTTGACACAAAAACGGTCCTCCAGTCCGACATCAGAACTGCACCCATAGCAACGGTCTGTTATACATAGCAACGGTCTGTTATACATAGCAGCGGTCTGTTATATACATAGCAATGGTCTGCTATAAAGAAATAACAGACCGTAGAACAGAATCAGAATCAGAATCAGAATGGTGTTTATTGCCAGGTGTAAGAGGTATACACTAGGAATTTTCTTTGGCATTTTTGGTGCGAGACAAACAGTATAATATAATAACAAAAGAATGGATAAAAACAAAAGAATAGATAAAAGAATAGATAAAAACATTAGAATAAAATAATAAAAATGTACAATTTACAAATTACAAATAAGCTATAAACATGATATAAAGATAGTGCAAATATTGAGAGAGGGGGGAGAGTCAGTGTCGGCAGGGGGGGCAGTAGTGTGTGTGTGAGGGAGAGACAGTCACAGGGGGGCGGATGGGCTGTTGGAGAGCCCCACTGCCATGGGGAAGAAACTGTTTTTATGGCGTGAGGTTTTGGTCCTGATGGACCTTAACCTCCTGCCAGATGGCAGAGTCTGAAAAAGATGGTGTCCAGGATGGGAGGGGTCGGCCACAATCTTCCCTACCCTCCTTAAGGTCCTGGAGGTGTACAGCTCCTGGAGGGAGGGAAGGTTGCAGCCGATCGCCTTCTCTGCAGCACGGATGACCCGCTGCAGCCTGGCCTTGTCCCTGGCGGTGGCAGCGGCGAACCAGACGGTGATGGAGGAGGTGAGGATGGACTCGATGATGGCCGAGTAAAAGTGCACCATCATGGTCTGTGGCAGGTTGAATTTCTTCAACTGCCTCAGGAAGTACATCCTCTGCTGGGCCTTACTAGTGAGGGAGCTAATGTTTAGCTCCCACTTGAGGTCCTGGGCGATGGTCGTGCCCAGGAAACGGAACGACTCCGCCGTGTTGACTGGGGAGCCGCGCAGGATGAGAGGGGGGAGCGGGGCTGAGTTCCTCCTGAAGTCCACTGCCATCTCCACTGTCTTCAGGGCGTTCAGCTCCATGTGGTTCTGGCTGCACCAGGATGCCAGATGGTCAACCTCCCATCTGTAGGCAGACTCGTCACCCTCGGAGATGAGGCCGATGAGAGTGGTGTCGTCTGCAAACTTAAGGAGCTTGACAGATTGGTGTCTGGAGGTGCAGCCGTTGGTGTACAGGGAGAAGAGCAGTGGGGAGAGAACGCAGCCTTGGGGGGCACCGGTGCTGATGGTCTGGGTGTCGGAGACTTGCTTCCCCAGCCTTACGTGCTGACTCCTGTCTGTTAGAAAGTCTGTGATCCACCTGCAGGTGGAGTCAGGCACGCTCAGCAGGGAAAGCTTGTCCTGTAGCAGAGCTGGGCTGATGGTGTTGAATGCGGAACTGAAGTCCACAAACGGGATCCTGGCATAGGAGCCAGGGGAGTCCAGATGCTGGAGAATGTAATGAAGGGCTAAATTTACTGCGTCGTCTACAGATCTGTTAGGTCTGTAGGCGAACTGCAGTGGGTCCAGCAGGGGGTTGGTTATTGTCTTTAGGTGTTGGAGCACAAGTCGTTCAAAGGTCTTCATTATCACAGAGGTCAGAGCGACGGGTCTGTAGTCCTGAAGACCTGTGATCCTTGGCTTCTTGGGGACCGGGATGATGGTGGAGGCTTTGAAGCAGGACGGCACCCTGCAGTTTTCCAGGGAGGTGTTGAAAATCCCTGTAAACACTGGAGACAACTGGTCTGCACAGTGTTTCAGGGTTGCAGGTGAGACAGAGTCTGGGCCGGCTGCTTTGCGGGGGTTTTGTCCTTTGAAGAGCCTGTTGACTTCCTCCTCTTGGATGGACAGAGGTGTGAAGGGGGGGAGGGGTGTGCACAGGCTGGGTGCTTGTGGAGAAAGCTGGGGGGTGCTTGTGTTAACTGCTGGTGGCTGATGGCTGGGGGGAGAGGAGATGTAGTCAGGACCGTCACTACGTCTGTCAAATCTGCAGTAAAACTCATTCAGCTCATTTGCCAGTCGGAGGTCATTCGTGGAGTGGGACGGTTTGGGCTTATAGTTTGTGATCTGTCTCAGCCCTTTCCAGACTGAGGCAGAATCACTGGCTGAGAACTGCTCTTGTAGTTTCTCTGAATACTGCCGTTTGGCCTCCCTCACCGCCTTGCCAAACGCGTATTTAGCCTCTTTAAAGCCCTCCCTGTCACCACTCCTAAATGCCTCTTCCTTAACCAAACGAAGCTGTTTGAGTTTGGCTGTGAACCAGGGCTTCTCGTTGTTATAGTGAACCCTGGTGCGCGTCGGTATACAGCTGTCCTCACAGAAGCTGATATATGACGTCACAGCCTCTGCATACTCGTCCAGACTGTCAGTGGCGGTCCTAAACATCTCCCAGTCCGTGCAGTCCAGGCACTCACGCAGATCCTCCACCGCCTCGCTGCTCCACTTCTTGGTCGTCCTCACAACCGGTCTAGCCAGTTTGACCCTCTGCCTGTAAGAGGGGATGAGATGGACCAAGACGTGGTCGGAGTTTCCCAGCGCAGCGCGGGGAACGGCGTGATATGCGTCTCTGATGTTGCAGTAGCACTTGTCCAGCGTGTTCTCCTCTCTGGTCGGACATTTAATAAACTGTTTGTATTTTGGGAGCTCCTGTGATAAGTTCCCCTTGTTAAAGTCCCCAAGAACGATAACAAGAGAGTCCGGGTTTTTTCTCTCCACCTCCCGTATCTGGTCTGCAAGCAGCCGCTGCGCGAGCTCCACGTGAGCCTGAGGCGGGATGTAAACACCGACCAGAATGAAGGAGGAGAATTCACGGGGGGAATAAAATGGTTTAGAGTTGATAATAAAGGATTCCAGATCCGGAGAACATGTCCGCAGAAGCACTGTCACGTCCTTGCACCAGCCGTCGTTAACATAGAAACATATTCCCCCTCCCTTTGACTTGTGTGATAGCTCCGGGTCGCGGTCGGCTCGGAACAGCTGGAAGCCGGGAAGCTGCAGCGCAGAGTCCGGTATAGTTCCACACAACCACGACTCAGTAAAACACAAGACAGAAGAGAGGGAAAAGTCTCTGTTGGTACTGACCATCAGCAGCAACTCGTCCACTTTGTTGCACAGTGAGCGCACGTTGGAGAGGAATATCGCAGGCAGCGGAGTTTTTAGTCCTCTCTGTCTGAAGCGATTCAGCGCTCCGGAGCGCTTTCCTCTCCGGCGCTTCGCCGCTCGGCCGAGGGCCACAGCTCCCAGCAAAACGTGCATTAAAACTGCTGAAGGTGCCAGAAAGTTGGGGAAAAGATCTGCTGGGGTAGATTCCCTGAGGTTAAGGATGTCTTCTCTAGAGAAGACAATCCGTGAACTTCCACCAAAAACTAAAGAAACACAAAAAAACAAGAAAAACAGAGCGCACCAAATCGCCGAGGCAGCCGTAGTTAGCGCCATCTTGGATGTGTTTTAACTGTAATAACTGAAGTTAACAGTAGCTGTGGTGGATTTTTTTAATGTTTTTTTTTTTTTTATAGTTTTTGTTGGGAATTGTATTGTGTTGATTAATGTCCTGAGAATATTGTGGGTTTTAATTTTTGGGCGAACTGTTCCTTTAAATTCACAGCTGTACGGCAGTCAGACTGGTTGCATGAAAACTAAGACTACAGTGGATTCTTCGATTGACTGATAATGAAGATGTTTGATTATTCATATGCTGAAATATACAGTGATTTGGAGAGTTCAACAATACTGTATATTGAATATCAGACTCACTCTGATGATGATGTCCACCGGGCTGACGTAGGGTTTCCCGTCGGGGTGAATGGACACCGCTCTGATCTTCACCAGCTGCCCGGGCCGATAGTTCCGTTTGTCCGTCTGAATGAAGGTGGAGAAGCCTTTGGGGTCGAAGTGCAGCTGTGTTGAGTTGGAGAAAACCTGGACGCTGCCTTTATGACCTTTGACCTCCAGGGTGTACGGGTGGCTGTGGCTGGACTCGCTCTCGTTGATCTGGAGGGGTGCAACATTTAGGTGTTGAAGTTTAACACAACCGTTTTTACCTCGGAGAAATGTTTGTAATTCTAAAAATCCAAATTTTCCAGAGACAATTATTCCATTTAATAATGGAAATCCAAGATACCTGAGTGACCTTTGAGGAAATCTGTTTTAGAAGAGCTAAAAGCTTCTCAGGTGTCTGTAAACTAAAGGACGGCAGACAAGATAAGAGGCTTTAACTTTGGACCTGCTCAACATGTCTGATTTGTACGTCATTGTATCAAAAGTTTACACTTCAAGGGAACGCCTCTGCTTTGAAAACAGGTTAGCATTCTAACATTTGCTGATTAGCAATAAACACACAGTACAGCTGAGGCTGATGGGAATGTCATCAGTGTTGCAGGTTGATCAGGTCATAAAGTAAACTTTTTGATCTGATGATGGCGCTAGAATAAAATCTAAAAAAGTCATTGGGATTCATCCTCTGGGGAACATCTGTATAAAACTTCATGGCGATCCATCCCATAGTTGTTGTCATACTTACAGCTGGTAAAGTCAGCAGCTCAGTTGAACCTTTAAAAACACAATGTGACAGTGAAGTTGTTTAATTACACTGCAATGCAATTCAAATGTTGTTGTTGTTGTTGTTTTTTGATGATACACAAAAGGTTTGACCTCCTTCCACTGTAGTGGAGTTGGAGGACACGGTCTGGTTGCCATGAACGATGTGAGCAGACACGGTGACCGGAGAGGCCGTCAGGATGGTGACGGTCACCGATGTCGGGACCCCAGGTCGGAGGGCTCTGGGGGCCAGCAGCAGGTAGGAGGGCCGAGAGGGCCGATGGTCGGGGCTGAGAACCAAACGAGTCACGTTAAATACACAAACACACTGGAGGCTCCTCCTGAGGGGAACACACATCTGCTGTGGTCAGAAACACTTTTAATTGGAAATACTCTGTGGATTATCCAACAAGGACACTGTGTCTGGACACATCAACGCTATCGCTAACACTCACTTGAGCATGACATGTGGATTAATCTGCCGCTGAAAATAGTCCCCAGCAAATGCTCTATTTCCTCCTGTAAAAGTTATCTTGGTTTGAACAGGGACAACAGTGATATTTGGGCTAAAATAGAGTAATAAATTAAATTGTAAAAGTCATGTTGAGCCCAAAAGAAGATTATGATAAACACATCCTAAAAATCTGAACCAAAAGGAAGATTAATAAAGACTTGTGCACCAAATACGGTGAAACTGTGCCAAACCTCTGTGAAATTACAAATGATTTATGTTGCTTTTTCAATCAAATGATACGATAATTTAATATAATAAAAAATACATTATGAGAGATTAAGTTTGTAAGTGTCCAATTTTAAGATCCTGAGAATCAAATGGTATTTAGTTTATCTTTTAGTTTGTATTTAACGTAAACATATTTTTTTATATTAATACCATTTACCAGTGATCATTTAAATCCAATGTGAGTGATATCTTGTCAGTTTTAATAATAATAATAATAATAATAATAATAACTTGCATTTATATAGTGCCTTTAAATAATAAATTTTTACATCATAAATATTCTAATATATTTATTTTTATATAAATATTTATTATTATGACAGATTAAGTTTAATCTTTAACTTTGACATTTAACAAACATTTATTTTGTTTTACATTAAGACCATTTACCAGTGATTGTTTAAATTCAGTTATATGTGAGTGATATCTTGTCAGTTTTATTATTATTATTATTATTATTATTTATAATAATAATAATAACTTGCATTTATATAGTGCCTTTCAAATGATACAATAATACATTTTACATCATAAATATAAATAAATATATAGCTGTTTAAATTCAATAATATGTGACTGATATCTTGTCAGTTTAATATATTATAAATATATTTTATTTTATCTTTTTAAGAAAACAGCCAACACAGAGATATTAGGTGACATAAACACAGAGATAGCTCAGTTCTGACCGGAGAGAAACCTCAGATAGACCCAGAATACTTTCATGGCTCTACCTGCACCTGTAAGTTTACCTGAGAGAGTGTGTGTGTGTGTGTGTGTGTGTGTGTGTGTGTGTGTGTGTGTGTGTGTGTGTGTGTGTGTGTGTGTGTGTGTGTGTGTGTGTGTGTGTGTGTGTGTGTGTGTGTGTGTGTGTGTGTGTGTGTGTGTGTGTGTGTGTGTGTGTGTGTGTGTGTGTGTGTGTGTGTGTGTGTGTGTGTGTGTGTGTGTGTGTGTGTGTGTGTGTGTGTGTGTGTGTGTGTGTGTGTGTGTGTGTGTGTGTGTGTGTGTGTGTGTGTGTGTGTGTGTGTGTGTGTGTGTGTGTGTGTGTGTGTGTGTGTGTGTGTGTGTGTGTGTGTGTGTGTGTGTGTGTGTGTGTGTGTGTGTGTGTGTGTGTGTGTGTGTGTGTGTGTGTGTGTGTGTGTGTGTGTGTGTGTGTGTGTGTGTGTGTGTGTGTGTGTGTGTGTGTGTGTGTGTGTGTGTGTGTGTGTGTGTGTGTGTGTGTGTGTGTGTGTGTGTGTGTGTGTGTGTGTGTGTGTGTGTGTGTGTGTGTGTGTGTGTGTGTGTGTGTGTGTGTGTGTGTGTGTGTGTGTGTGTGTGTGTGTGTGTGTGTGTGTGTGTGTGTGTGTGTGTGTGTGTGTGTGTGTGTGTGTGTGTGTGTGTGTGTGTGTGTGTGTGTGTGTGTGTGTGTGTGTGTGTGTGTGTGTGTGTGTGTGTGTGTGTGTGTGTGTGTGTGTGTGTGTGTGTGTGTGTGTGTGTGTGTGTGTGTGTGTGTGTGTGTGTGTGTGTGTGTGTGTGTGTGTGTGTGTGTGTGTGTGTGTGTGTGTGTGTGTGTGTTTGTTTACCTGTGCGTGGTGTTCTGGGCGGTGGTGAGGACGATGAGGCCGAAGAATCCCCACGCCTGGAGACGCTCCATTTGCATGAATGAACTTCACTCCACGGGGCTTCACTCAGTGCTGGGAGCAGGTGAGGTCAGGTCTTCATACCTGCAGACAGTGACCCCTCCTCCTCCTCCTCCTCCTCCTCCTCCTCCTCCTCCTCCTCCTCCTCCTCCTCCTCCTCCTCCTCCTCCTCCTCCTCCTCCTCCTCATACACGGTATCACCTGATTAACTGAACCAGTGTCAGTTTACATGAACCCCCCCGGGAGGACTCATTTCTGGGTGTTTCCACTCTGAGGAGATTCACTCTGTTCACTCAGAGGAATACCTGTGATGATATTATTATTAAGTATGTATAATGTCTCCATTAGTTCAGTCTCACTGCCGCCATGGCGACTGTTGTCCCTCTGCCTCACGGCGCCTACATGGAGCTGGAAGAGGACAGTAGGTGTCCTCCCAGGGGACTCTGAAACCTAAAGGGTTTTCACTGGAAAACAAAGAGGAGTGAGTTCCTATGAGAATTGTTCAGGGTGGTTTAAGGCGACTCACAGTCTGTTGTATTTTTATTGTTAGCCGAGTTAGCAACGATTAGATGATGATCCCCAGAGGATGAACTTTGGTAATCCCCTGACTTTTCCTCCAGTGCTGCAGGAGGTTGACATTTGTGAAATATCACAACAACTGTTGGATGGATTGCCGTGAAATCAGATACACACATTCATCTCCACCTCAGGATGAATTATGATAACGTCCATGATCCCACGACTATTTCTCCATAGTCATAAACCTCCAATACTTTGGTTTATGACCCCAAACCTCAAACAGAAACTAGAATATATGCAAGAATATGAATATTTATATATAAATAAATAAAACGACTAATACTACTACTACTACTACTAATAATAATAATAATAATAATAATAATAATAATAGTAATAATCCAAACAGAAACGCTCAAGAATAAAAATAAATAAATAAAACTACTTCTATTACTACTACTACTATTATTATTATTACTATTATTATTATTAATATTATTATTAATAATAATAATAATAATAATAATAATAATAATCCAAACAGAAACTCTCAAGAATAAAAATAAATACAGTAAATAAAACTACTACTACTACTACTACTAATAATAATAATAATTCTGTTCACCTCCATTGTCTTGATGGCTCTCAAAACCTGGACAAATAAAAGCAAATATATCTGTGTGGGTACATAGTTAGTATGAAAATATGTTTTTTGCAACTTTGGTGAACTGGTCCTTTATAATATCTGGCCTTACACGATCATATGCATGTTTTTTTATTTATGTTTTGGGTACTTTAAAACAACATTAACTTTAAATCATTGCCTACCATTTTCAAGGCATGTCATCAGTCTATTTCAGTCTTATTGTGAATTAATCATTTAAAAATTGTTGGCGGGTCCAAAATGATTGTTTTGTTAATCTCTGTGGAAGATATGTGACGTTTGGTTTCTAACAAGGCTTGAGAGCTAACAGTAAAACAACGTCTCGGGGTCATCAGTGATCAAGTTGCCAGTTAGTGCTGAAAAAAATGTCTGTATTTGACGGTAAGTTTCTGACAACCACTTGTTTTTAAGAATGCCAGGCTGAATGTTATCAATGTAATCAATAACACCTTTAATAAATGGTTTTCAACATTTTCATAAAAGTTAGGTGCTGTTCATTATTTCAACAGCAGATGGTGGTAACTAACAGTAAATTATCAGTGAAGTCAAACTGGAATAAAAATGCAGAATATTTAATAACTAGGTGTTTCTGTTATTTAACTGACCTTCATTAATATGCATGGGATGGACAAAATAATAGAAACACCTGTCAGTATCATGCAATATAATCCAACAGCACCACAAACTGTGTCCTCTAAAATAACCATAAAGCTGAATAAAGTCTCTCTAAAACATTCATTACAGGACTGCTGTATTAGACTGGATTAGCTGTAACTATGGGTGTACCCATTAAACTGACGGCAACACTTTATAATAACCAACCTTTTATATGGTAAAATGATAGTTAATTAAACTTTAGTTAATAATAATAGTTAATTTACTTTTAACAAACAATGTAATGATAATTAATAATGTTTACTAATTATTAGTAATGCTATAATTTATGATGAATCATTAGTTTGTGTAATATGAAATGATTAGTTTATAAATTATATATTGTATTGTTGCTGATAAAAGACGAAAACAATTACATTAGGATTATATTAGTAAACTATTTATTAACTGTTTATTGTTGCATAAATTCTAACATATTATATACTATATTAAGTATTTGTTAATGATTACCAAATAATTTGTAAATCTTTAAGAATAGATAGATGGGCCAGAAATAAATTAAATAATTGATTAAATAAATATTGTTTATAGATTATTGACTTATTATGTTATAATGTGTGCATCAATAAACTGTTAAAATAACAAATTATAGCATTACTATTAATTAGTTAACATTATTAATTAGCATTTCGTTGCTTGTTAACAGTAAGATAACTATTACTATACTATACTAACGTTTATTTAACTATTAATTTACCATTAATTAATGATGGTTATTATAAAGTGTTACCAAACTGCTAACTGAGTGCTTTTGTGCCTAATATGTGTATTATTATTATTATTATATTCCAGTTGTAGTACCTCCAGGTCGCCAGAGGGCGCTGCTCTTCTTTTTCTTCTTTCTTTTTAAAGTCTCTCTTCTCCTCTGTGAGGTCAAAGGTCACACAGCAGCCAGCCAGGATGACAACATTAAGACCTTTTACCTGCGATGATCTATTTAAATTCAACAATATGTGAGTGAAATCTGGTTAATGTATTTGTTCTATTCATAACAAGCAGTGTTGTGTTTTATGTGTCATCTGCACTTCCTGTTGTTGATGTGCAGCATGGCCAACCTGACTGCACCAAACTCCATTCAAATAAATCCATAATGTAGTTATCGTATTGCTACCAGCAATAACTATACTCTTTAATGCCAAACTAAAACACTTTATGAATCGTTATTATCTTCTGAACAAATCGGCACACATTTAATCAGTCAGATAACTGTCTTTTTATTAAAAAGTGGAATATGTTTGCCTGTTTAAGCTAGCTATTTAGCTAACCTGGCTAGGACGTTAGTGAATAATGTCATATAAAAATCATGGGGTTTGGTTGGAACAGATATTCCCTATTTGGCATGAAATTCATAACATTTAGTCTTTTGCAACATTTAAATTAATAGATAAGATGTTAAATGAGAAATGTGAAATTATTCAATTGAGTTTGGTTTGTGTTTTCATAAAAAAATATTAGTAGTCTTGTAGAATAATTATTATTGACTTTATGCATAAAACAGATGAATAATTAATGATTTTATTAACTGATGTTTGTGTGTTTTATTCAACAGTAACCTGGACCCTCTGACAGAAACTGTATCCTTCATTTTAACATGAATATCTGTTGTAATATATGTTATAATCTGTCATTTCACACTTAGCTTTATTGTCATGTCATAAATTAAAACTTCCTTATATGTAACAGAAAGTGTTTTTTTTTCTTTGACCTTTGACCTCCAGTATGGGATCCCTTTTTACCTCCAGTACCTGGCTCACTGGCCAGAGTACTTCATCGTTGCTGAGGCTCCTGGTGGTGAACTGATGGGATACAGTACGTTTTTAAACACATATCTTTATTATTTAGGATTCATTAGATTGTCCTTTACTTGATTATTTTATTTTTTAGCTATACTTTGTTTTCTTTTTATTTTATAATAAAGAAATTGTGCTCCAGAGGAGGTTTCCATCACAGTGAAGCTGCTGCTTCAATAGATTTTATTTATTTATTTTATTTTAATTTAATTTAATTTAATTTAATTTGACACATTAATGTGAAAAGTCCTCAGGTGTGTTTACCTGTTGGTAGGAAGCTCAGATGTTGGTTGTGTATGACGCAATGTCTGCTGATTTTCCATTTATCAGGTCCTGGTATCATGCATGCTGCTCAAACTGTCTCTGTCTTACTGGACTCTTGAATTAACTGGAGCCATCGTTACTGTTATTAGTAACACCTGTGGTTCTCCTACTATGACAAGCTGTGAAATACACCTGTTGTTCATTACATTCAATAATCTGACCCTTAAAATGTTTTTTTTTCAGATCAAATCACTCATTAAAAGCTGTGTAATTGTTGCATATGAAATGCTCCGTAACACTTGAGAAATATTTTAATATATTAATCTTACACAACAGCAACACGTCTCACTTTATCACCCCACTGTTCTGTGTTTTGGTTTAGTAAAATAAACCCTCAGTACAGCTGAGTTGACTCTCTGACTCTCTCTTCTAGTCATGGGGAAGGCGGAGGGATCCGTGGCTCGGGAGGAGTGGCACGGTCACGTCACCGCTCTGTCAGTGGCGCCCGAGTTCAGAAGACTCGGCCTCGCCGCCAAACTGATGGAGATGCTGGAGGAGATCTCAGAGAGGTTCGTACACGTCATCACACCCTGAACAATACTCACTTCACTGTCCAATAATTCAACTGCAATCAATACTGTACATTTCAATAAATATTCTTATATTATTCTTTTATTCATAAATGTATTTAACACATCTAATAGATCCCACTTCTCAGCATTATTTTACTTATTTACACTGTGGTTATATATTGTATGTGTTTGATGCACATATTTGTATATTTATTATTTTATCATTTTATAATTCTCTAAATATATTATGTTATATGTTGTAGCATTATGCACATAATTTATATTTTACATACCTATTTTTGTCATATTTCTTTATGCTTATATAGCACGAAGAACAAACTGATAACAGGAAATGTCCCATTTTCGAAATATAAAATTAAAATCACTGTATCATGAATATATTTAAATTAAGCAGAAGCTGCATGTGGACTAAAGGGAATATTTGTATTTCATCTGTACACAGGAGGACGTAGTTCGTGTTGAGATATGGGTAATAAACATTTATAAGATCCCTAAAATCTGTTGCAGTTTTATTAAAAAAAAAAAAAAAAAATTTCTCCTTCAATTCTTTTTCTAAATTTAGATTTTCTGTATTTTGTATATCAGGACAAATATATCAGACTTATATTGTCTCAGCTGTGTGAATGTTTCACGATCGATGCCCAGGAAATATTCACATTTTTATATATTAATACCTATTTTCCCCATGAGATCTGAACACATGTTGTTTTTAAAGTTTAAAATTCACTCAACACAAAAGGTACCCTGTGTTAAGATGCTTTTATTTTGAAAATCAGATCGTTATCTCCTCACTACAGAGGTGTCACTGTGACCTTTAATGTTGTGTTGTAGGAAGGGCGGGTTCTTCGTGGATCTGTTCGTTCGAGTCTCCAACCAGGTGGCGGTGAACATGTACAAGCGTCTGGGCTACAGCGTCTACAGGACGGTGATCGAGTATTACTCCGCCAGCAACGGAGAACCCGACGAAGACGCTTACGGTGAGACGAGTTAGAGAAACAGATCATTACAGGAGCTTTATGAATATAGACCCAATCCCAGAGTCCCCCCTGAGGCCTTAAACCCTGAACCCTCAGAGACTTGACTGACATCCCCTGGTAAATGGTGAGAGAGTGAGAGGCTGCGAGGGCTCGTAATGGTAGAAATATGAATGGGACAGCACTTTGCGGCGACATATCATGTTACCGTTTTTATTTTAGGTATTTTACTGTCTATTTGAACCCAGGCCTTACGAGAATAGAAAAAATCTATTTACTTGTTTTTGTCAAACTTCATTAAGCAATATTAAAAGAAGTGGTTGATGAATAAACCCGGTGTGTAACATAGCGAGTGATGTTCCATCTTAAATCCTTAATGTTAATGTTTCTTTACGCCCCCGGGCATCCCCTGGTAATCGTGGTAACCCTGTATTTAAGTCACAACACTATGGATTGTGGGTAATTCGCTCAGACAAAGTCTGCAGAAATGGGGTCTTACGGGAATTGTTCATAAAGGGTTCAAAATGCCTGCGAGAGAGCCCTCAAGGACTCCATGATTAGACAGCAGGACGGCCCGAAACCCTCACGCACTTTGCGGGAACGTGCCTCAAAGTCTGAGTGTGGACGCTGGGACTGGGTCACGTAAAGGTTCCTCACTATACAGTCGGACAGCTCTACAGAGTGGTGAACTCACCACTATAGTGAGTGATTTTGGACACAGCCGGGGTTTATAAAAACTGACGATTCTATTTGCTTGTTGCAGACATGAGGAAAGCTCTGTCCAGAGACACGGAGAAGAAGTCAATCATCCCGCTGCCACATCCTGTCAGACCGGAGGACATCGAATAACAGTAGACTGGCTCTCTGACGCTCTGCAGCCTCATCATCACATGTGAATTATTAATATTATTCCATTGTACATAGTTAAACTGTCACACAGGCTGATTACCATCTCAGTCAGAGAGCCACGCTGTACACATTTTACTCCCCAAAGGATCAAATATTCACTTCCTGTAAATTCTAAATGAACATTTTCTAAAGAAATAAAAACGACAGGCGAGTTTGAGTTGATGTTTGTATAAAGCAGAAAAACATGGTCGTACAATAAAGACTGCTGCTGCTGAGCTGGTCGTTGTTTAAGTAGAAAAATGAATCCAGGATGAACGTCTGAGCGGGGAAATCTACTCTTTATCTTTCTCTTCATCTCCGCTCTTTTTCTCCTTCGTCTTTCCATCATCATCATCACTGTCACTCTCGCTGCTGCTGCCGCTGCTGCCGCTGCTGCTGCTGCCGTCTCGATCATCGTGCGTCTTCTCCCGCTCCGTTTCAGCTTCAGTGTTTCTGTCCGACTCGGTTTCCGGCAGCTTCTCAGGAGGAGGAGCTGCCGGTTCGTCAGACGACGTCGGCGATGGTGACGGCGGCGTCGTCGCCATCTCTTCAGCCGCTTCGGGAGACTTCTCTGGACTTTTCTCTCTCTCGTCCTCATCCTCGCCTTCGTCCTCGCCATCACCCTCCTCCTCGTCCTCACCCTCACCCTCCTCCTCGTCCTCGTCCACGATCTGCTGCCTCTTCCACATCTTCGCCATGGCGAGCAGTTTGAGGTTGGGTTGGTTGGCGGCGTCCTCGGGGAAGATGTAGTCGTAGTACTCCTCCCAACCTGCGTCCGACTGAAAGAACCACGACAACAGATTGAGATTAACACCTGCGACTGGCTGCTGCTAATTATTTATCATCCATTCATCAACATTTGAACGTGTCAGCGAAAAAATTAAACGTCTTGTTCAGTCCAAACCTCAAAGATATAAGATTTAAAAAAGAAAAGCAGCAAATCCTCATATGTGAGCTTTATATATTTATATATCTATAATAGATGATCAAGCTTGTGCTCAGTCTGATAGTTTAACTCACTCTAATATTGAACTTTCTTTATTGGCGTGGCCATAATTCTAAAACATTATAAGACGTTCGATTCTTACCCCGTCCTCGGCCGTCAGCTTTCTCCTCTTCTTCACCTTCTCCGGCAGCAGCTTCCTCACTCTCTCCACGGTGCTGTCGGAGCCAAACTCCTTCTCAAAGTCCCTCCAGGACTCCAGCAGCATCAGCCGCTCCTCCTTCTCCTCGCAGCTCCTCATGCCCTTGTTGGCCTCCTCGAAGATCTGCCGGCACTTCTGCAGCCTGTCGGGGTCGTCGATGGACAGTTCGAACTTGGCGCAGCTGATCCAAACCTGAACGGGAGGAGGAGGATGATGAAGATAAGAAGGTTTGGAAAGTTTTTTTCCAGATATTCAGTGAGCACAGAAAGCTAGAGTGTAGTCCTGACCTTGACGTGTTGCGTGCGCTGCAGCAGCCTTTTGTAAAGGTTCCTGGTGTTTCCAAATTCCTCCTGCTCGATCTCAAAGTCGATGTAGGACTTCCACAGCACCTGAAGACACATCAGATACAGACGCTTTCAAATGATCATGTTCCCCGTCAGAAAGGGCTGTCTGACAGCGAGGTAAAGCGGTGAAAACATTCTAAATATAGCGTACACTTTGCTCCAGTGCTGTTTCTCCAAACTCCATCTACTATACAGGTAGGTAATACAGGCTGGATGAATAAAGCTAATCAGTACCTCTGGCATGTCCAGTCGCGGCTGTCCGATGGCAAGTTCGAAGATGGCGCGGGCTCTCTCCACGTCTCCCAGGATGGTCTCCAGCTCGGAGAACTTGATCCAGGTGGTGCAGTTCTCGGGACTGAACTCCAGGTATTTCTCGTACAGCTTCCTGCAGCGGTCGAACTCACGCAGCTGCAGCTCCAGCTCGATGTAGCCCTTCAGCAGCTTGTTCTTCGGACATTTACCGATCGCTGTGCCCTGAAGAGGGGGGAAGAGATCACAGATAGTCAGATTGAGTTCATCTGCAGGAATCAGGCATCTGTGTTTATTAAGTTTCCTGTTTCTGCATTTTAGTGTTTAAAAAGTAAAGTGATCATCTTCACCAGATATTTTATTAACTCTATTATGCTGTTCAATATTGTGGGACAGTTGTCTTAAATTGTGGTATCTCTTAAAAATAGATTTGAATCTGAATGAAACATGAACCTGGTTAAATAAAGGAAAATGTAAATGAATAAATGATAAAACACAGCTAATATCTGAACATGTTCACCTCTAATAAACCTTTAGATTTACTAAATATTATTGTTCTGCTGACAATCTATGAAGATGTTATTTCCAACATTTATTTGTGAACTCTTTAAATGTAACCACCAATTTAACCACCTACAAATTCACTTATTTTATTGTATTTAAGTTGTATCATTTTATTCTATTTTCTTAATTACTTACATTATTATATTGAAGTTGTCTATTTTATTATATTTTATTGTTATTTTATTAATCATTTATTTTATTGTTAAATTGTTTTTGTCTTTTCCGTTGTTTTCACGGTCCACTCTTATTTCCTGCTTGTCAGTCATCCGAGAAGCACTTTGAACTGCACTAACCTGTCTGAAAGGTGCTATACAGATTGATTGATTGATTGATTGATTGATCGATCCGTTGCGGTGAATCTTACCATGACCTTTCTGGCTCCCTGCAGGTTCTTCTGCCGGATCTCAAACTGAGCGTAGAGCAGCCAAATCTTAGCGAACGTGAACTGGAATGAAAACATAAGATGATCACAATCTAATAACGGTACCGAGATGTTTACGGTTCTATATCACCTCCACCGGCTTCCTGTTTTTACTGCAGTAATAAAACCATTCTCTTTATTATCAGAGAAACAACAGAGAATCAGACACTCTGAAGCTGAATTACCTTTTTATGTGGGATGAGGTCCAGACTGGCCTGGTACACCTGCCTCGTTCTCTCAGGATCCTGACAAAGGAAACAAAAAGAATACAAATGTTTCCATCATAATTAACACACCTGACATATTTACATCTTCATTCATTAGAAATGATAATTCATTGGTCTGTTGAAGAGAAATGAAGGTTTGTAAACGGACCTTAACCTCCAGCTCTTCGTACAGCGCGTAGTTGATCCACAGGTAGATGTATCTCTTCCAGTGTCTCTTCTCCTGGATGGGGGGGATGTTGGCGATGGCTCTCTCGTAAACCTCTCTCACCGTGTCGGGGTCGGCGTCGTTCTCCACCAGGCGGAGGTAATCAAACCACGCGTCGTAGTTGTGTGGGTTCGCCTGGCAGAAACAGTTAGTGATGAGGACAGGAAGGAACTTTATTTTAGAAAACAGAATCGGGCCATACTTAATTTAGACCTGGATCTAGACTAAAATCAAATTCCATACTTTTCCCATACTGCGTAGGAACCCTGTAAAAACCTGATTGTGACCACATTGATTGATCCACGGTAAATACCTTGACTTCCTCCTCGTACTGGAACCTTCGTTTGCTGACGATGACGTCCTCGATTCCCCTCCGGTCTCCGAACTTCTTCTCGAACATGGTGTAGAACTTGAAGAGCTCCTGTGCCTGGTGTTTAGGGATTCTGTCCAAAGCGTACTTATAGATGACCCGGACACGTTCAAACTGTAGAGGAAAGGGACGTTTCACACATTCAGCACGTTGAGGTGAGAAGCAATGACCACAGTATAAAGACCAGGATATCTACATTATTAATAACTCTCCAGCAAAACAAGAAAGCAAGGGACTACGGCTCTGAATTTATTCAATCTGCTGGTTGGTTTTGTTGTGCACAAACCTCTTTCTGCGTCTCCTCAAACTTGGCGAAGGCCACGAAGAGGTGTTCGTCCACATGATCCTCTCCGAAGAAGTCCACGGACCTCTCGAACACCTTCCTGCTGTGAGCGATGTAGCCGTGCTTCTCCTCAAAACGAGCGTACTTGATCCAGTTCTTCACTTCGGGGTGAACGATGACGAGTGCAGCGGAGTTAAAGAGCTTTTAACACCTCAAACAAACATCATTTTATAGTTTTTAACACCACAAACAAATATCATTCTATAATCATTTTTCAAGCCAAAACACAAAACATTCTCTGGTTCCAGTTTCTACATGTGAAAACAGCAACAAAAGGATATATCGCTCATAAATGGTGCGGCCTTTGTCCACTTCCTTGTAGCGCAGCTCGAAGTTGATGTATGAGTGCCATGCCTGCTCATCAGGCTCCCACTCCATCCAGCGCTCAAACGCCTGCCTGCAGCCGGCCACGTTCCCCAGCATCTCCTCCATGTACGTGTACTTGTACCTTTCACAGCACAAAAAATGTAAATAAAGCAGTTCATCTGATCGATTCCTCCGACTGGGTCTGTCTGTAAATGTGAAATGAAGCACAAACTACAAGGCTACAAACTCCATTCGTACCAGAACTGGTTGACTCGTGGGAGGATGGTGATGGCTCTGTCCCAGATGTTGCGAGCGTGGTTCACCTGCCGGCTCTTCATCTCCATCTCGGCATACTTCAGCCACAGAGTGATGTTGCGGTGGTCGACGTCCAGCGCTCGCTCGTAAATGGAACGAGCCCTGAAACCAGAGGAAGCAGCGATGAGGGAAAACATATACAGCAAAGACACGCATGGCAATCCGAAAAATGTCGGTCCTGGTTGATTTAGAATTTCTATTTGAGTGAAAACAATGTGTTTAGAGTTTAGCAGTCTGGAGTCTTTTAGTTGATATATGAGCTTCAAGTTTTCAGAATTGTGTGTATAGTTAAATTTTTTGTGTGTATACAATTCAGAAAAACTGAATTTCCCCCCCCAGAAATGTCACCACAGACACCCAGTTTATAATACTGCAAATATATCATTCATCTTTCATCAGTGGGCTATCGGCTCAATCACCACAGTGTTACCTCCTTCAGCGATAACGGCGATATCAGCTAACAGTGTGCAACCATAGCTAATGTTTGGTTAGAAATGGAGTCCGCTGACGCCAACAAACAACCAGCTGCCACCACAACTCAGACTCCAAAACAAACTCCACAAAACACACAAAAAAACAAAGTTATATCTAGTCTACGTAGTGCGAGGACAAGCGTGAGCAACAGGACTCTGACTGTCGTTGACTTAACAGCCACAGGTGTCACTGTTAACAAGCTATTTGTGATTCTTACAGAGAGCACCTTTAAGGGAAAAATGGTAGAAATATAATTTCCTGGCTATAAGCACAATACCTCTGGATCTCCTTCAGGCTTTCCTCCCATTGTGCGTATTTGATCCAGTTACTGATGACAGTTCGATTCTTTCTGATGTTGTCTTCAAACCCCTGAAAGAAAAGACGGACGATGGTTTGAATAAAAAGTCCCAAAACAACAACGTTGTCTGATCGTCTTTCTGATGTGTATTTGAGCAAACATGAGTCTTAGAATGGAAGTATAATCACATGATCTCACACTTTTAAATTAATCATATGTTGAATTGGACAAGTAATGATGTTATTATGTCAAATATGAGCTGGAGAATCTCAACTGTTTTGGTCAGATTTCACCCTTGAATGCTGCACATTTAAATCAAAACACTGCCGTCAGTGAAGAAGATGAGAGGAAAGCAGTTACCTTTCTCTTCCTGAGTTTGTAATCGTTGAGCTCCTCCTCATCGGTGATCTTCTGTTTCGGCGGCGGCGGCAGAAGTTCGAGCTCCCTCTCTTTGGCTTCCCTCAGCAGCTGCTCAGCAGTGATCTGAACCTCTGCGGGAGCTTTATTCTTCACCTGAAAAACAAGAACAAGTCCTTTAACATGCTGCTGCTGCAGTCGTGAGCGTAACGTCTCGATGTTCTTAATGCTGACTATTCTTAACTTGTGAAACTGTCGAAGTTTCTTAGCCCATAACATAAAGATTTTGCTTATAAAGTCTTAAGTTTCAGTCAACACAAAAACAGGAATTTAACAGAAAACGTTTCACGAAGTAAACTGGGAATATTTTAGAGATAACTGGGAACAAATCATGGCTGCGTGTGTTTTAGCAGTATTATACAAATGGTGTACCTAACATGACTGCAAACAACTGATGTTATGTAGGAGTGGATGACATTATACTTAAAGGAAAACCTACATAGAGCCACATAATATGTCTATGTACACAGCTTTATAAAGGTACAACATCATAACCCAGAGACACAGGTAGGCCTTCTTGTTACACAATATAGATGAGACTGAAAACAAATTCCACTTAATGTTTTAGTACTTATTATATTTTGATTTCAGGGCTACATTTTGTGTAAAATATGAATTTTATTTTGTTTGGATGGCTATGCAAGACCTGAGCTGTCGGGAGCTCATGTCTTTTTTGTGGCAAACTTAATTAGAGATAGAGAGAGAAGACTTAGCGTGTTTTTATTTTCTAATCTTCAATGTTTTTATAACTCTTTTAATTATTTCACAATGTTCTTGAATGTTTATGTAAAGCACTTTGAATTGCCCTGTTGCTGAAATGTGCTCTACAAATAAAGCTGCCTTGCCTATTATTATTACTACTACTACTACTAGTACTACTACTACTAGTACTACTACTCCTACTACTACTAGTACTACTACTACTACTAGTACTACTACTACTACTAGTACTACTACTAGTACTACTACTACTAGTACTACTACTACTAGTACTACTACTACCACTACTACTACTGCTACTACTAGTACTACTACTACTACCACTACCACTACTAGTACTACTACTACTACTACTACTACTACTACTAGTACTACTACTACCACTACTACTCCTACTCCTAGTACTACTCCTACGCAGCCAAATCTGCTGACCATGTTTTAAATATTAATAACATATAGTAAATATGTTTGTCTTTAGAAAGAGTGAAACCAGGCCTTTCAGATCAGTCAACAGGATCAACAGGATCAGTTGAGTATGTTAATAATGAAACAGAGCTCAGCCTGATGGAGGAACAGAACCTTCAGTTCAGTCAACAGGATCAGTTGAGTATGTTAATAATGAAACAGAGTTCAGCCTGATGGAGGAACAGAACCTTCAGTTCGCTCAGACAGGAAACACTGTCTAACGTTAATGCTGTTTCCTTCAGGCTAACGTTACCACTCTAAAACTATAGTTAAATGTATATTATTATCAGAGATTACAGATAAATGCGAGCTGAACGTAGTTAAATCAACTCTGAGCTCTCTCTGTTAGCATTAGCTTAGCTCAGCTCATGGCTCTTTCTCACCTTCGCCACTTTGGGGATCCGCTGCTTACCCGCCGCGGTGGACGCCATGCTGTCAGCAGGGTTAACACACACAAACTAAGTTTACCAAACTAACTGAAACCGTTTCAACCAGAACACTAAACCAGCAGAACCCAGAACCAGCAGAACACTAAACCAGAACCACAACGAGACGTTCATCAAGCGGGATCCGCCATGACAGATCCCACAATGCCTTGCGAGTAGTGATGTTTCGGTCGCGAACGAGCCGACTCAAAGAGCTGGCTCTTTTAAAAGGTTTGTAAGATTCAGAAATGTCTTGTTAACAGCAACACCTGTGGTAAAAGTACACATCTAAATGTACTTAAAGTAAAAGACTAATGGGCCTTGATTAACTGACTTATTATTCATGATAATTAATAGTGAAGAATCAATGTTTATATACAGTTAGATAGTTTAGTCCAGTGGTTCCCAACCTTGGGGTCGGACCCCTCCAGAGGGTCACCGGATAAAGGCCGTACGTTTTTATGGTGCAATTCATTTGCAAGTCAATATATTTTGTCGAACTATTGCTTTTGTCATGAGTACTTTCACACAGAACGCCAATATTTCGCGGCAAAAAACCAACATACTTTTTTTTCTCAATGAGGTTGATTTTTATGAGTTTTCTCATCACAATTAAGAGCATCAACCGATCACGTTGGATGGAACGGGTTGAGTTTCTCCTATATTTATGATTTATTTAAATAACAACACAGAGGCTCCGTAGTCTGAACCAAGACGGCAAACTTTATTATTCCTTTCAACCTTAAAGGGCCTGTTTGTAAGAATCAGAAATTGCTTGTTAACAGCGACACCTGTGGCCGTTAGGTCAAGGAAAGTCAGCGTCCTGTTGCTCGCGCTTGTGCTCGCTCTAAATAGACATGAAGGAGCATCGCTCAACACAGTGAGGTGACACACGTCAGCTAAAGCGGTCGAGCGGAGCGGTCTGCACAGCGTAGCCACACGCAAGCGCACATGGGAAACCGACCCGCAATGATTTATACGTGTAAAAAGTTACAAACTCAAAACTGCGCTAAATTTGGCTGAATTATAAAAGGCAGAAGTGGTAAAACGAAGAGCCGTTTGGAAGCCGAAAGAGCCGGCTCTTCTTGGTGAGCTGAGCCAAAAGATCTGGCTCACTAAAAAGAGCCCAAATTCCCATCACTAACGCGCGACTTCCGTTCCGTTGCTATGGTTACGGAGTTTGTGACTGCAGAGAGCATCTTTGCTAACAGCTAACAGCTAACAGCTAACAGCTAACAGATAGTTACCTTCAATCATTTACTGTTTTATAAAGCTAACAGCTAAATATCATTTAGTTCATAATCTCACCCGCAAACAATAGAAAGTTCACCAATAAGACTGAAGTTGTAGTTTATAAAGGAGGACTGTGACAGGTGAGTAACACTGGTTCTGGTTCTGGTTCTGGTTCACATTCAGACTTTAACTGTAGTGGGTATATATATATTATTATTTATTATTTATTATAGTTACTGTAGTGGGTATATATATATTTATTTATTATTTATTATAGTTAGTGGGTGTATATATATTTTTTTTAATTTATTATTTAATAACTAGTTGTTGGTGTATATATATATTATGATTTATTATTTATTATAGTTACTGTAGTGGGTATATATATATTATTATTTATTATTTATTATAGTTAGTGGGTGTATATATATATATTTGTATTTATTATTTAATAACTAGTTGTTGGTGTATATATATATCATGATTTATGATTTATTATAGTTACTGTAGTGGAGTAGTACTTTATATTACTCCACTACATCTCAGAGGCAAATATTGTAGTTTTTACAACACTAGCTAACTGTTACATCTGACAACTTTAGTCACTTTACAAATCAAGATTTCTTCATACAAAACATAGGAAGAGCTTACGGTATAAAATATGATGTTTGATTAATTAGTCTTTAAAGGTGCTATTGATAATATAACGTTCAGCCACTAGATGTCACACTTTGTTAGAAACCTTGTTAGAAGTGGGAACCAAACGTCAGATATCTTTTTTATTTTTAATAATTTCTAATGCTGATGTCGTTTTCTTTTATGTACGTCTTGTTTTGTCTCTTTGTTCGTTTCTATGCTCATTACTTAGAAGTTTGTTGATAAACTTTTGTAAGTATGAGCAGTAAATTGCATATATGAAAACAATCTCGAAAAAATTAAGTATAAAAAAAAGATATCAGATATCTTCCTCAGAATTAAACAAAACATTAATTTTGGACACACAAAAACTTTAAAAGAATTAATTCACAATCATAATAATATTTTTTAGGAAAAGCGATACTTTTATTTGGCACCTTTCTAAAAGCTCTGTGGATGTATTATTATTATTATTATTATTATTATTATTATTATTATTATTATTTTAAAGAAAATATTTGTTTACAAAAAATCATTTTCAATCAATCATTTTTTTTATTATTATTTTTTACTATTGGTTGGACAAAACAAACATTGTGAAGGTGTCACGTTGGGCTTTGGGTCATTGTGGCGGCATTTCTCACTATTTTTTTTTCAAACCAAACAATTAATCGATTAATGGAGCAAATAATCATAATCCATACAGATAATCATTAGTTAATACTTCAAAATGAGCTCCAGCTCAACCAACAACAGTAAAATCATGCTTTTACATTAATGCATCAGTAATAATAATCTAATGATAGAATATATAATTTATTAATTATATTAATTAATTAATTAATATTAATTTTATACTTTTAATACTTTAAGTACATTTTCCTGATTATACTTACATACATTTACGTAAGTAACATTTTCAATGCAGAATTTTTGTAACAGAATATTTTTACAGTGTGGTATTAGTACTTTCACTTGACTAAATGGGATCTGAATACTTCTTCCACCTCTGGTTTTGTTGTGGCTGATTTGATTCTGTGCTGTTCTCTTAAAGTCAGTCCAGGTGAAGATGAGGACCATAACATCAGCCAGGGGCCAACAGGAAACTGTGACCGTCAGAAGGAGTGAATCAGCGGATGCTCAGGGGATCGACAGCCTCATCAGCCGCTCGGCTATGGCAGTTTTTGGAAGGATCAACGTAATTCATCTTCTGTAAGACAAAACATTTCTTTGTTTAGTGTCTTAACCCTCCTGTTGTGTTCGTTTCATGTTTATTAACTGTTGTGTTCCCTGTCCAAAATGATACATATCATCACCTAATGTAGAGTTAGATCTTTTTATCAACTCAAGTTCTTGTTAACATTACAAGTTCTGAACTTCTATTTGCTATTTATGGCCTGTAGGCCTCGTTGACCTGAGCTCATACAACTAGTTGTTGAGTAAATAAAAGCTAAATGTATGGATTATTTTGACTATAACAAATATGTTTCCAGTCAGAACTGACTGGTATGATTTTATTAGTAAAGAAAGGACATAAAGGCATCAGTCTCTTTCTGGATCTGTGTTGTCTTCATCATGACTTCATGACTTCCTCCTTTAATGTATCTTCACTGTCAGTTTCCTGGCCTCTCTCTGTTCACATGTCGTGTGTGGACAAAGTTATGGAGATTAAATTAACTATATTTTTCAGAGAGAAAACTTGTAAATCGGTCAAATTCAACAGGAGGTTTCAGTATAGAGTGTAGACAGTAATTAACAGGCCTTCTGTATAGAGGTATACAGAATAAATACCTGTCAGACACCAGGGCTTTGACCACCTCCACTCCTGCTGTAGTGTTAGTTTCTCTTTTTGTAAAAGGTCACAGAGTAAATGTGATGTCATCTCAACATGGTTCTTGTTTCGTCCAGAGAGAAAGCCAATCTGGCCGTGACTCTGGCCAATGAAAAGGACGACATCGTGGCTCACGCTTCCTTCTTCGATCACCCGGTCGGCGACCTGGTGGATCAGACTCAGTGGGAACCGTTCCTCCAGAAACACTTCGGCGCTGGACAATGCACAGTGTGTATCGTTCATGAATTCAGATAATACAGCAAAGAGCTGCTGATGTGGAGTTGTTTTTAAGATTAATACTTTGTGTGCTATTAGTTTTTAACTGTACAAGATCACATGGATCTTTAGCACCAACAGATCTAATCTGATATGCTCATACTAAGACTGTTTCACTATTTAAAGTTTGAAGTAAAACTACTTCTTAGATGAGAAAACTTGCTGAATCTTCTTCCCTCTGCAGCCTTTGAACACACTCTTCCTCCACCTCTTCGTGGCACAGCCGGATTTCGCCACAGCAAGTGTAAAAGAAATAATGAGGTATGAAAAAATAAGGGTATAAGCCCTTTTTTAAAGGAATAAAACGCGTTGACGTTTTGTATGGTGTAGTGATTACAGACAGCTGAACTATAAAGTTATGAACATAACTGTCAGGGTTCAACTCCCAAATCTCACACATATTAAAAACAGTAGTTACTGTAAGGTGCTTTGGTTAGACGCAACCACAGAATGTAGATTCATAGAGGTTAATGTTATAATTCCTGCTCTGCTTTTCTTTACAGGGCTGTCTTTAACGCCGTCGCAGAGCTTGAACACGTCTGCCTGGTCAGCCCGAACGTTGGTGCTTTAGGTGAAGAGCTCCTTCAAATTCATTGTTAGGTTTTTCATTAATTCAGAAAGTAACTTGCGAGTCTTGTGATTTCTGTTTGTCCAGAGCCGGCGCTGGATGAGGTGTTTGAGCCGCTGCAGCGCCTGACTCACACCGCGCCTCAGTGCTTAGCGTTGATCTGCCACAGACAAGAACACTATCCAAAGCGCCACATCCGTCCAGCCAGGTGATTCCAGCTGACTCCTCCTCACTAACATAGTATCTGCAGTGAAATGTATATACAGTATAGCTCAAATACATATAGTGCATATTCATGTTTAGTGCAGTGAAAACAGTGTGGAGATCAAGGTGATGAACTTTTGCCTTCATCTTAAGCATGTCATGAGCTGGCTGGAATGCCCTCCTAACTTAGTTAGGTTTAGGAAAAACATCATGGTTGGCCTTAAAACAAGTAGGTAGACTAAATGCAATACGTATGGAAACAACGTAACATCAGTACGGAAAACACGTCATAAGCGTCACTAAAAAACCCGTGAGACCAGCAGTCTCTCTCTCTTTTTATTCTACGTCACTAACTCTGAACGTAGTATATTCACGTGCATGCACAGACTACTCTGTAGTCAGCACAGACTACTCTGTAGTCAGTACAGACTACATGGCGTGCATATGAACAGTGTTGTTATTGCCTTGCTCGTTATCGTGTAATTCGTGTCATTTTCGTGCAGCCGGGCTGACTTTAACGGTCATGTATCGTGCCCACATTTCATTAGAAGCACACAGTGTGACGAGAGTGGCTGTGGGTCTTTTGTGCTGGAACTGGGTGAAGTTAAAGCTGCATTAATTGCTTTTTTCTGGCCACATGGGGGCAGAAGAAAAACAAGCTGACAAACTGAAACCGTAAACTCTGATCTAAAAGAGGCTAAAAGGTTTTGAGGAGCTGCTGATTTTGTTATAATTATTAGTGGGTTAAGCACTATCAGTCGGCCTTTTCATGTTACAGAGAGTGATATGATTGATTGTAATATAAATCACAGCTAAAGGGGAGAATATTTTCCAAGGACTCCTTGATAATCATAACACCGATGAAGCATAATGCATTACGAAATTACATTTTTACTCAACTTGACAGCATTTATAACCTACATTTAAAGAAATTTTACCCCTGACAGAGTGACACGGACCCCACTTTGAGAATCACTGATATACATTATATTGACTGGTGGTTCTTTAAGCTGAAGGCTTCTCCTCTATTTGTACATTCCAGGGTTGAAGATCATGATGACATCGTGCGAGTGATTTCAGAGCAGACCAAACTTCTGTCAGCCCTCGACCAGCCGTACCTCCTGGCAGAGCTCATCGAGACACAGAACGAGGAAAATCAGATCGCTGTTTGTGAGGTTTGTTCCAACTTTTAACCTTTTCCTCACTTAAAACACACAGAATTCCACGTTTCTTTAAATTTCAGGTTAATTTTTGATCCGCAGAAGTTAAATTAAATACTGTAGCTGCACCCTCCTGCTTGTCTGATCGTATGAGAGTTATGTGATTTGTTCCCAGTCCTTTCTGATCCATAATGTCATAGCAGCTCGCTGACGATGCTTTGACTGAAACCCCGTTGGGGTGCGTTCCCTCGGGGAACCAGGGAGGCGACAGATCTCCTCTCCCCTCCCCGCCAGTCGGGCCGACATGTGTTCACGGCAGCATATGGCAGATACGAGCTGATACTTGGCCAAGACATGCTCTCACTGAACATATTGTGTCCAGACATCTGAAGCATTTTGGGCTTTTTGTCTGAATATGTTCAGCAGTCGGAGAACAAACAGTCCAACATTGCCCCAGAGGGTTGGGCTGTTCACTCTGCTCAACGCAATAACCTCTTTGAGAAGATACAGAATATATATTTAATATTTAAATAGTTCTTATCCTGGTATATGATCTGTTACAGACACATTTCAGTCCAAAACTGAAGCCCAGTTTAAAATAATAATACAAAAGCTAAGGAGATTTGTCAAATATTTAATCCTCTTATCAACATGGGAGTGGACAAATATGCTGCTTTATGCAAATGTATGTATATATTTATTATTGGAAATCAATTAACAACACCAATCAATGACAGATATTTTCCAGAAACCCTCACAGGTACTGCATTTAGCATAAAACAATATGCTCCAATCATAACATAGCAAACTGCTGTTTACATTCACACATCTGGAGGTCAGAGGTCAAGGGACCCCTTTGAAAATGGACACAGCAGTTTTTCCTGATGTGAAAATGATCATTCCCTCTAATATTGTCATCATATTGCAATGTCAGTCAAAATAATCATAATTAGATATTTTTTTCAAAATCGTGCAGCCTTAGTTATAGATATGTATTATAGTAAGAGGGAAATCTGATGTAAAGATGTCTGTGTCTGTGTGTGTGTTTTCTCTGCAGAGTCACGGAGCCGCCGTCGGCCTCATTAGCGTCACTCGTGATGTCAATTTGAGACGTCTGCACGACGGCTTTGACCTGAGTGAGTTCGATGGTTTGTCCAAACTGCAGCAACACGACGAAGCTGCTGCTCAGTCCGACTCAGGAGAAACCCAGACCCACGACTCACAGCAGGTAAATCACTGTAACTGTAACTTACAGGTAGTAGTAAAGACATGATGAAGTATGAAAACAACAGTGTCTAACAGTACAGCAGTCTTACAGTCTTCAGTCTTTATCTTCTACTTTGTGATGTGTTTGTGTTTATTGTCACTTTCATCAGGAGGAGAAACAGTCGACTGGACGTGTTTCAGAGAAACCCAACGCTTTCTGTATTGACTTCTTCGTTGTTAACAAGAACTATGAAACAAGGTAAAGTCAAGCTGAGGTCTGGGTGAGGGTGTTAATTAAATACATATCTTCTAAAATTAAAGGATACAGTTGGCAATAATCTATGTTTTTTATTATTGTCAACAAATCCCATGAAAAGTGTCACTGAGTTACATGTTCCTTCATCACCATCAACACACACACGGTAGTTTATTCTGACTCAACCCCACACACACTGTCCAGCTGCCACTAATACTCACTAGAGCACCACATGTGGATTCATCCGCCATTGAAAATAGTCCCCAACAAATGCTCTATTTCCTCCTGTTTGTTTGATAAAAACTACAGAGACCAACTGGTTTAGGATATTACTGAGACTTTTAAAAAAAAAAAGAGATGTTTTTTCTAGGGCTGTCAAAGTTAACGTTAATAACGCATTAACACAAATTTGTTTTAACGCCAATAATTTCTTCAACGCATTAATGCAGCTGGCGATTTTTAGGTCATGTCATACTAGCCTCTCGCGAAGGAGGTTAAATAACGCTCCAACTTGCACTAAATTTTGGCGATGAAAAACTGTTATGTCCATTTTCAAAGGGGTCCCTTGACCTCTGACCTCCAGATGTGTGAATGTAAATGGGTTCTTTGGGTACCCACGAGTCTCCCCTTTACAGACATGCCCACTTTATGATAATCACATGCAGTTTGGGGCAAGTCATAGTCAAGTCAGCACACTGACACACTGACAGCTGTTGTTGCCTGTTGGGCTGCAGTTTGCCATGTTATGATTGGAGCGTATTGTTTTATGCTAAATGCAGTACCTGTGAGGGTTTCTGGATCAATATCTGTCATTGATTGGTGTTGTTCATTGATTTACAATAATAAATATATACATACATTTGCATAAAGAAAGCATATTTGTCCACTCCCATGTTGATAAGAGGATTAAATACTTGACAAATCTCCCTTTAAGGTTCATTTTGAACACATAAAAAATGTGTAATTAATTTGCGTAGAGCCACAGACAGGAAGTCAGAAAGTTTTGAGAGACTGACTGAACACATCGTTGGTTTTGGTCTTTTCTTGGGATTCGTTGACCATAATAAATATATAGAATAACGGCTACCTTCTCCTTTAATTAAATGCAAAAAAAAACTTGAATAGTCTTGAGCTCAAGAAAATGTTTTCTGCAGGTTTCTCCTGATCCTACTTGTTGTGATGAACTTCAAGAATATTTTATTTATATCAAAGTAGACCCTAAAATTCTTATATAATCAAAAATGTTTTAATGTTTTGACATGTAACATGTTGTATAACCCGAGGAAAGTACACAGTAAATACTGCAATATGTTGGACAGAATTGATTTCTTGTATTTATAAATATGAGATATTCAACATTAAAGTGAAAGAAGATGAAGAAACAGTTAGTTAAAGGGCAACATGCAACTTATGCAACAATATTTTAAAAAGTATTCCATATTTTAAACCTGCATATTTGCTGAATGTGTGAGGCGGTGCTGATGGCAGCCGTCCAGCGTTACATCAGTCATATGTTGTGTTAAAGCAGAGAGAGTGACTGTTAGTTGGCTCCTGCTGAGCTCCTCTCACCGCCGCCGTACCTCCCAGCTGTTACTGAATATGGTGGCGAGCCGCTTCCCGCCGAGAGTGAGCATGTTATTAATGAGAGCTGTGCTGACAGTGACAGCGTGACAGGGTTGAAGGCGAGAAGTTGAGCTGGAAGCAGCGGGCAGGCCGCTCGGCCAGTTGTTGCACCACAGTGAAAGCTTGGCTCTGATTCTCAAGTTGGCATTCACACATATTATCACTTAAATTCCCCTTCTTCTTGTTCTTCTTGTTCTTCTTGTTCTTCTTGTTCTTCTTGTTCTTCTTCTTCTTCTTCTTCTTCTTCTTCTCTTTCAGATCAGTGGACTTTATTCCATATATATTCAAACTTTTCCCTGTAAGTATCATCTTGTTTTTTACTAGAAAATAAGTCTTTGTTTACGAGCGTCCCAAACAGACAACGGAACATAAGTCAGTGTATCTGTGCAGGAGATAACAGAACAAAACTCAAATGTCCCTGGAATCATAATGTGTGCAAGAAGTGTGACAGTTAGAGAAATAAGTCCCAGTATGTAAAAGTAAGAAGCTGGATTCCTTCACACATTCGGGGGGATTTTTAAATTAATCTACATTGATTTCCAGGAAAGTTTATAAAGTTTAAGATCCCTGAGAATTATTTAGAAAATTACCTTTTTTAATATGGAGGATGGAACCTGCCAAAATAAAAAATAAATGCATAAATAAATAAATGACTCGACATTAAAAGTAGCAAAACCAATATTAATAATAAATGTATAATAAATTAATTAATTGATAAAATGTGAGTTAATATTGCTTTTTTTAAATTTATTTACCTTTGCATTAATTCCCTTATTTATTTACGCTTCTGTTTGATTTCCACTTTTATTTATCTATGTATTTAATTTTATGATTTTTCAAAATATATATATTTTTTTTATTTTTATTTTTTTGTAAATGTATATATTTATTTTAGTGTTTAAGCATTTGTTTATTTAAGTTATTTATGCTAAGACTGAAAGCATGACACAACATGAAAGCAACGCCCCCTCATTTGCATAACGAAACAGAAATGTAAAAACAAATGTATGAATAAATGTATAAAGAAAAGAATACAGAGATAAATAAGTCTTTGGGAAATAAATAAGGGTTGAAATGCTAAGGAAAAAACATGCAGAAATAAATGAATAAATGCTTAAACACATAAATAAATACATACATTTAAAAATAAATATAAAATAAATAAATGAATATATTAAAAAATTCATAAAGATAAATGCATATAAAAATAGAAATGGAAAATTAAACAGAAGAGTAAATGAATAAGGGAATTAATAAAAAAAAGTAAATAAATAAAAAAGCAAATTAAATATTAAATACTAATTTATGTCACATTTTATCAATTGCTACTTTTAATGGCATATTTATTTATTTATTTATTGAGTCATTTATTTATTTATTTTTATTTTGCCAGATTCCGTCTTCTATATTTTAATGATATATTGAACATATCTGCTCAGTGAAGTGTGTGTGTTGGTATTAGTTGTCCTCTTGTCCGTCTGTCCATCAGGACCTGGACTACTGCATCATCACCGTCCCGACGCTGTCCCCTGAGTTCCTGTTGCTGCAGAGTTTCGTCAGGGTGCCGCCCCGCACCACCAGCTCGCTGCCCCGTGAACTCTACGTCTTCCAACGTGCCAGCCTCAGGTGGGTTCTTTTCCTGCTTCTTACAGGCAGCATCAGTGTGTCAGGTTGCTGTCTTGGTACGGCTGCCAGGATAACAAGTTTACAGCTTTAATATTGTTAGTGCTCAGAGAGGAGGTCTCTACATACCTGTGGCTCCAACTGTGAATGAAAATTGCATTCATAAACACTCAATCAATCAATCAGACTTTATTTTTACAGCACTTTTCATACAAAATGAAATGTAAGAAAAGTAAAAAACTAAATAGAAAGAGGAACTGATGAAAAACCATCATAAACCTCGTCAATTGTTAATGAGAGAAAACACCAGAGGCAAGATAAAGACTCAACATATTACAATAAGGAAAACAGTGTTTCTATGTATTCAAAACTCGTCCATGGACCCCCTACAGTACCATCACAGACCACTAGGGGTCCATGGACCTCTGGTTGAGAAACAGCATCTTATACTGCAGGATGCAGAAACTGTTGTGGGTCACAGAAAGAATAAAATCCAGAGTAGAAACAGACAGTCCGCTTGGTGATGATCCTCTATATGTATTGTAACTAATACTTATTATTCCTGTTAATGTTCTCCACATAGTAACAGACCAGTGAGTGATGATGGTGTGGTTGTTCCTGCAGGAGTGTGGAGGTGAGGCCGGCTGTGGCTGCAGACCGGCCGGCTGTCTCTGATCTGGTGAAAGGTCTGAGACTGAGTGAGTCCCTGCTGCAGGACCTGGACTGCTTCTACGAGACCCGCAGAGACCCAGTCAGTCAACACACACTGATATCAACACACCTTCAGCCACTCTACGCTCTGTTTGTGTTCACTTCAGACTGCAGATATGATGCTGATACAACCCTGATTTACCACTCAGATCAATAATCATCATGTTATTTAGTCTCCCTCCTGCTTAAGGGAGTCAGCTACCAAAATGAGGCTGCAGACACTAAAACAACCCACTCCTACGTCCTCTGCCTTTCCTTCAAGCTACCAAAACATACTTATATTTCTATTCTTATATTCTCCTAAAAAGACACTAAAGTTGAACATCATTCAAATAGGACGGAGCTCGTTTAAGTGAAGATGTAAATACAACATTATTCTAAAGTATCAGGTGTCCATTAATGAACTACGTGTGATTTTAAGAAGTGTTAATGCATTAATAAAACCACTGGTTCCCAACCTGGGGGTCCCGACCCCCACTAGGGTTCGCCAGAGCTTCACGGGGGGGTCGCGAGGCCTTCTTGATTTTAAGGTGTGTAAGACAACTTTTTTAAAAAGAGTATACAGTTGGCCTTTATCTCAGCATTTCATTCATTTCTGTGAAAAAAAAAACTAATTAAAATGGTCATTTTTAAAGTTTGACACTGAACTAAGTATGTAGGATTATTAAGCATTAAAATAAAACATAATACAGACAGAGATTTGTATTAAAAGTTCCTAAAAATAACAGAAAAAATCATCTCTGATGTAAAAATCACAGGAAATAATCTGCTCAAAATTCATCCAAATCGCTCATTTTACACAAACTTCCTGCAGTTATTGCGTTCACTATTTGTACAGTTTATTAGTTTGTTCTGTACTGTTATTGTTATGCATTGAATATAATATGAAATATCCATAAAATATGTCACTTTGTCAGTTCCCTCAATGATAAAAAAGGTTGGGAACCACTAAATAAAACAATAATAGTGATTCTTTTTTGTTGGATTACTGTTATTTAAGCACAATAACCATTTTCACCATAATGTGTAATCTGCTAGATTGATCTAAATGCTGGAAATATCATTCACAAAGTTTCTTTCTTTGTTCCCTCCACCTCTGAAATCAAACCTCCACCCTCATTGCCCCGTCTTCTCTTTGAATATATCTATGTATTTTTTACTTGTTTCTCCATGTTTATTCTTTATTTAAGGCGCAGCAGACAGTCTGCTAGATAAAACTCTAAAACTAATTCACCCACCACTGCTGAATTATGCAGAAAACATCATATTAAACTGGCCTGTAATATGGTCGGTGTTTGTAAATCATAAACAGTAAATAGAGAAAATATGAACGTTCAAATTGTAACTGGTTCCCCTTTAACTTTTCAAATGACATGATGATTGTTTTGGACGATGGAGTGTGACTGGAGCTGGGAATGATTGTGTTGGAATAACGAGGAATATGGCGGCGCGTATGCCAGCGAACAGATTGGTGAGAATTCAGCTGAACGGATTCTCCTCTCTGACTGACACCCCAGCTGTCGCCGCCGCAGCTCCAAAACCGATAATTACTTCTGCAGCCACTTCATGTGTATTCATGGCTCCGGACTGATACTGGAAGGTGTCAACACACACACACACATGTAAATTTACATGTATTGTGTTTTGTTCTCACACAGGACGGCGTGGCGCTGCAGGCCTTCGTGGCCCAGGTGCACGGTCAGGTTGTGGGGGTACTGATCATCAGAGACGAGCAGGTGGGTGAAGTCAGTGGGTGAGGTCAGTGTCCTCAGATGAACCTGAGCGTGATGGGGTGGTGGGTGGTGGCTGTTTTTGGTACAATTCTGCAGCTGTCAGGATCAATAAGTGATGAACTCCACTTAAAACTGTTTACTTTTAAACCTTAATGTTCACAATATTCCTCCTTAAAGGGGCACATAAAGGTCACTTTACTTCTCACGGTTTGGTGTGTCTGGGCCTTAATGCTGCATTCATGCGGTGTTGGAATAATTGTAAAAATGAGTTCCCTAAAATTCACGTGAACACCCCGTCAAGTCCGAACAACAATGGGGAAAAACGGCAAAACTTTCGGTACAGGAGTTGACGTCATTTTCTCTGTTTTATATTATTGTAAATTAAATATATTTGGTTTTGGACTGTAGAGCAGACAAAACAAGGCATTTGAAGATGTCACCTTGGGGTCTGGGAAATTAAGATTTTATAGATTTATAGACACTTAATCTGATCAAAAATGATTAAAAGATAAATTGATAATGAAAATAATTGTTAGTTTCAGCCCTATTTTCTCCTGGGCTTTATCGAGGTTACATCACACATACTTTATATTCTGAAGTATAGAAAATAGAAATAGAAAACTCTTGTGGATCATTCTGTACACATTTTCCTGTAATTCTGCCTGACATATTTAGGATCTTTAAAAACACTAGGATCTTGACTAGGATTGTTAATAAACTGAAGGAACTAAAGTCTGCTGGTGAGGTGGTAATCAAGATAAATGTGATCAGGAAGTTCAATCAACAATCAGCAGCAGCTTTTCTTTTGTATCATAATGGTGCAAAAACAGGAGAACTGTATTAAACAAAAGAAAATGAACATATCAAATACAATTATTTGTTGTGTAAATGAAGTTTATCTGCAGAAAACTGACTTCATTGTTTCCTCTTGTCTTTGTTAGGACATCAGGTACATTTGTGCCCACTACAACATCGAGAACTTCATCTATTTCAGCCACCACCGCTACGAGGAGCACGCTCAGATACGCCACTTTGTCCTCAAACCCTCCTTCCAGCACTTCAGCAAACACTTGTTTAAGGAGGTCCTCCGGCTGGCTCACCGGTCCTGCCTGTTCCTCAGAGTCTACCCCTCATCCTGCAGCCAGGAGGTGGGTGCACGGGGACCCTCGGGCCCTTACTGGCCCCTCATCACTGGGCCCCTTCCAGCCTCTGTGCATGTCTGCTCAGATACACACCGTCATTAGTGTAATGACCCTCAGTGCATAACACTGCAAGAAATATCCTTCATCACGAGTCATTCAGTCTCACATGATGTGATGATGAGTTGATTTCACAGACTGAACACCGATTGCATGAATATGAAATAACGCAGGTGGCTCAAATATAATAGAATTTCATTCAGGAAAAACTAGATTTGATCATTTTCAATGTGTCGTACGAAAACAAAGACATTTAATTTGTGATAATTTTATGTCGAGATGCTAATCTAATACATCTTCTACTGTAAATCTATGCTTGACAAAATCAGTTTAAAAAACCTCAATCCCTCAAAGTCGAACACCAGCAAGTGCACCAATATTAAAACTGCAAAACACACCATATTTGATAGATTTTACATCTTCAACCTAGACTTTATTACACTGTTTCCCATCATTTATATTAACGAGGGAACAATTTAACCCAGTCAGTTAATCACCTGTGTGGGAAATGTCAAATAGCGCATTATGTCAAATTGTATCTGGTTTTGCATCTGTTCAAAGTAGAATTGAACACATTAATGTGTGAGATGAATTCACCAGTGATTGATGTGAAGCTTTTAAGATGTATGTCAGACTAAAGATCATTTTTTCCTTTTCATGTGATGCACCAGAATTACATTTGGATTTATTGTTTATTATTTATTTAAGGATCCACATTAGAAGCACAAGGATGTGCATATAGACGTGAACATTCAAATATAATACAGACATGCAAGAAAAAGTACAAACAACTAAGCTAAACAGATAGACGATACATAATATAAGTAAAGACAGATTAAGCTAACCAGATTAGAGCTGCAAATATTTATCGTTTTGTTTTCAACTACTAAATTAATTGCCAACTAATCGATTAATCAGTATTTTTTTAAGAAATAAAAGTAGAAAATTCTCTGATTGCAGCTTCTTAAATGTGAATATTTTCTGGTTTCTTTCCTCCTCTATGACAGTAAACTGAAAATCTTTGAGTTGTGGACAAAACAAGACATTTGAGGACTTCATCTTGGGCTTTGGGAAACACTGATCCACATTTTTTAGTCCAAACAACTAATCGATTAATGGAGAAAATAATCAACAGGTTAATCAACAATGAAAATAATCGCTGCAGCCTTAAACCAGATGTACAAATAAGATAAATTGAGGATGAAGTAGTATCAGACATGGCAGCGCAATTAAACATAAAAACAGAGAAAGAAAGACACTTCACCTACATAAAGTCAAACTAAAGACAGCAGACTAGACATATAAAGGAATTAAAGAGATATAGACAACAAATCTACAGCATCTCAGATATTGTAAACAGTCTTCTGTAGCTGTTTTTCAGGCTGATCATGTTGGTTCATTCATGTCTAAATGTTTGAAGCGGATCATTTCTTGCAGAGTGCGTCCCTCAGCAGGCTGCCGTCCCCGGGGTCGGGGCAGCAGGTGCCGACGGTGCTGCCAACTCCACCTCTCCACACCATAATAAGACATTTCCTCGACATGTAGAGGCCTCCACTTCCTCTGCTAATTACCTTCCACAAACAAGCACCAGATTGGGAGATGATGATGTGCAAATAGAATAATGGCAGAGAATTAGCTGTGTTCAGGCACTGGGTGACGTTTTCCATATCAGCGGTGTAAACCTTGCATCATCTAACCTCTTCACCTGAGCTCATTATCACTTTGTCGCCTCCACACTGTTTAACCTCTGAGGGGACTCTCTCTCTCTCTGAGCTCACTGACATCGTGCCCTCTTCTTCTTCTGCACCCAGAATTCCTGCGTCCACCATCTGGATTTTGTCCTGGGCTGCTCGGTCCCTGTCCGCCCGCGACGCCAGATCATCTACCCGCTGGAGGAGCTTGGCATCAACTCCCCTTCCAGGCAGATCACCGAGGACCAGGTGGGCACAGCAGCAGCTGGCTGACAGCAGAGCAGCCTGCCAGGGAATGTAGATTAGCTGAAGGCTGCTGACAGAGGAAACACAAACACAGCAGGGAGTTCATGTGACCGCTAGACGGGGCTGTTTCAACAGGGAAGAGAGGGACACACAGTGGAAGGGATGGAGCTGAAACTCCAGTACAGACGGGTACAAAACACAGTATGATGGAATGAATTACATCTCGTCATGACGTTTATCCACAAACAGCTTTTCCACTAGTTTTTTGGTTGCCTCTGAACAGCAACATTATTCATTTTAGTCCTGTGTTAAATTAAAATACTGCAAACAAACAAAACAAATATTATGTGTAGAAACTAGGGCTGTCAATCGATTCAAATATTTAATCAGGATTAATAGCATTATTGTCCATAGTTATTCGTCATTTTTATATCTGTTCTAAATGAACCTTAAAGGGAGATTAGTCCAGTATTTAATCCTCTTATCAACATGGGAGTCGGCAAATATGCTGCTTTATGCAAATGTATGTATATATTTATTATTCTAAATCAATGAACAACACAAAACAATGACAGATATTGATCCAGAAACCCTCACAGGTACTGCATTTAGCATAAAACAATATGCTCCAATCAGAACATGGCAAACTGCAGCCCAACAGGCAACAACAGCTGTCAGTGTGTCAGTGTGCTGACTTGACTATGACTTGCCCCAAACTGCATGTGATTATCATAAAGTGGGTATGTCTGTAAAGGGGAGACTCGTGGGTACCCATAGAACCCATTTACATTCACTGATCTGGAGGTCAGAGGTCAAGGGACCCCTTTGGAAATGGACATGACAGTTTTTCATCGCCAACATTTAGTGCAAGTTTGGAGCGTTATTTAGGCTCCTTCATGACCAGCTAGTCTGACATGGTTGGTACCGATGGATTCATCAGGTTTTATAGTTTCATATGATACCAGTATCGTCATTCTAGCTTTAAAACTGAGCCCTCTACAATCTTAGAAATTGAAAGTTGTGTTAATGCGTTAAAGAAATTAGTGGTGTTAAAACAAATTTGTCTCCAACGTGTTATTATCACGTTAACGTTGATAGATCTACCTAAAATTCCGCCTTTTGGGGTCAAAAACAAGAATAAAACATTGCAGTAACCTTTAAACATTCAGATGTTTAAGATTCTAGGACAATTTTGGATGAATTCAGCAACATGGCATCGTGTTTTGTTCCCAAATACAACGATGAAACATTACAGCAGTAAATGGAAGCACTGTTTGGTACCAACCGATTCCTTGGGTTTTGTAGTTTCATATATATACATCTACCTTCACTCTTGCTCTAAAACTGAACCTGCTACAGCCTCTGCCACCCTTTCATTCTTTACATATTCACTGTGAAATTTAATGAGATAATTGAGAGATTTTTGTCATCATGAAACAACAAGTTCTTGGAAGATTATAGAGCTGTATAGTAGCCCTTAAGATTTCAGTATCCTTCAACTGAAGTACTTGAACTAGTGTGTTTCAAGCTCACCTCGGCCGGCCTTTAAGCTGTTTTTACTGAATCTCAGTGATTTTTTAGTACCTTAGTACGTCTCTTTCTCTCTCTCAGGGTCTATTTCAATTTCTGAAGCAGATAGTTGAAAGCAACTTCTTTCTTTTTTTAAATGAAAGTGACAGGTGAATAATGATAACCCCAGCTGCTCTCCTTCCATGAGTTTTGTGTTCTGCTCTTAAATCTCATCCTAATGTGGCTGTGATTTATTTTAATGTCCTGTACTTCAAATATTTACCACATGTCCAGCAGTGCGCTCTCACCGTGTACACTCGTATGTTCATTTCACTCCATCACCTCGGTAACACAGCAGTCATGATCTCCAGGCTACCGTGCAGATAAGAGCCTCGCCTCCGAGCGCTTCCTCTGCCTCCCGATGGCGGCCTCGGGATGATTAATCAAATCTAAAGCACCTGTTCCCTCTCTGTCAATACGGGATCGTATTACACAGCGCCGCGGCCATTGTGTTTAGGGAAGGTGAGGCATCTCCAGCGTGATAAGAGCTGCTGCACCTGCTCCACCGCACATGCAGATGAGACAGCAGCTTTGTTCCTCTGGTTACCTCATCTGGTTAATTCCTGCAGTATTCAGATGGATGCATGTAGGCACATAACACATACAGGCTTTTTACATATAAAGTGGTACTCCTTTTCAATAAACGTCAGCGGCTACATGACACACGGCTGAAAAATTATTGTTTATCTGATAGTGTTTTAATGGATGACTTCTATAGGAGGTAATAACCTATGAATGTATCTCCATCTCGGCTGCTCTCTGACCGCTGTTACCCCGTCCAGCGCTTCCACTTACTGCTGTAATGTTTCATTGTTGGATTTGGGAACAAAACACGATGCCATGTTGCTGAATTCATCCAAAATTGACTTAGAATCTTAAACAACGAAATGTTTAAAGGTTACTACAATGTTTTAGTTTAAGTAGATCTATCAACGTTAACGCGATAATAACACGTTGACGCAAATTTGTTTTAACGCCACTAATTTCTTTAACGCATTAACACAACTTTCAATTTCTAAGATTGTAGAGGGCTCAGTTTTAAAGCTAGAATGACGATACTGGTATCATATGAAACTATAAAACCTGATGAATCCATCGGTACCAACCATGTCATCCTAGCTGGTCATGAAGGAGGTTAAATAACGCTCCAGACTTACGCTAAATTTTGGCGAGGAAAAACTGTCATGTCCATGTTCAAAGGGGTCCCTTGACCTCTGACCTCCAGATCAGTGAATGTAAATGGGTTCTATGGGTACCCACGAGTCTCCCCTTTACAGACATGCCCACTTTATGATAATCACATGCAGTTTGGGGCATGTGATTATCATAAAGTGGTACCCGCTACAACCTAAAAATCACAAGTTGCATTAAAGAAATTAGTGGCGTTAAAATGAATTTGCGTCACCGCGTTAACTTTGGAAGCCCTAGAAACATTTTTTAATTTAAAACTGGGTGATAATGATCTGAAGTATAAACAGGCATAAAAGTATTATCTGCTTTTGTTTAATTGCTTCAATTAAACATATTCATAAGATTATTATTTGCCTGATGCGTGCACACAAACTAACTAACAGGCTCTTTTATGTTGCTGCTAATCAAACCCACCAACATCCCTCGGTGTGTGACAGATGTCGGGCACACATGCCCTCGTGGAAATTATTTGAATATTACACAAAGGTTAATTTCACCCTCGGGTTTCCCCCCTTTTTGCTGGATGCTGTTTTCATCCAACAAGGTGCATTGTGGGGCCAATCTGCCTAATTACAGATGATGAAGGAGCCATTAGCTGCGAGGACCAGAGACACTCGGCGGCGGAGGAATTGGTAAATTAGAACGCGGTGTTCTACTAATTCCTGCGGGACTCTTTTGTAATGATTGTGCAGAAGTGTTCCTTAACTGTCAGGTCACACGTTTGATCCCCGTGTTTCCATCTCATTACAGTCTGAAGCTGCACGCGCTGCTATTCTCACACTTTACTAACTGTGTTTATCTGAATAAAGAGCAAACACCGACCTGATTATAGACAGCAGGAGGAAAGAACACTGAGTACAAAATATGAATAAATACATTTTTAAAAATGAATAATTACACCCAGTGTGATGGGTCTACAGATGACAATGATATAAGTCACAATTGCTGTGTTTATTTCATTGGACAAAGTTTGGAGCCGCGTTTTATCAGCTCATATATTTATGAAACAACAGTCATATGAAACACAGAAATAAGCCGATAAATAACCTGCAGCATCCCCGGTTTGCGTCCGGCCGGGGACATTTGTTGCATTTCATCTTTCGCTCCTCATTTACTGTCATCTCTCGGCTCTAAATCTCACAAAGGCAACATTAAAAAAGGAAAACAAACACATTTTGGTGGTATATAAATGCCAAATTCATCCATCCATCCATCCATTATCTGTAACCGCTTATCTTGCTCAGAGTTCTGTGGGGACAGGAGCCGATTCAATGAAGCCAAATTCAATGTAGAAAAAAAAAAAGTGTTTAAAAGACTTACATTTTTCAGGCTTTCTGGCATTTTTTGGTCTTTCTTTGGTCTTTCTTCAGCCTTTTTTTGGACATTTTTCAGAATTTCTTTGGCCTTTTTTCAGCCTTTCATCTGACATTTTCAGCCTTTTCTTCTGCCTTTTTTCGGACATTTTTCGGCCTTTTTTCGGACATATGTCAGACATTTCTTCTGCTTCTCTTTGGCTTTTCTTCTGACATTTTTCTTTAATTTTTTGGACATTTTTAGCACTTTTTTCTGACATTTTTTTGATGTTTTTTGGCCTTTTTTCAGCCATTCATCTGACATTTTTCAGACTTTTTTCGAACATATGTCAGACATTTCTTTGGCTTTTCTTCTGACATTTTTCTTTAATTTTTTTGACATTTTTATCATTTTTTTCGGACAATTTTTTGGATGTTTTTTGGAAGTTTTAAGTCACTTTTAGTCACTTCAATTTATTTTTATAGAGTCAAATCATAACAGAAGTCTGAAGACACTCTTCATATAGAGCAGGTCTAGACAGGACTCTATAATGAAGCACTCTGTGCGACAGTGGCAAGAAAAAACTAGAAAACTTGGTCAGAACCCGGCTCTGGGTAGACGGCCATCTGCCTCGTCCGGTTGGGTTGAGAGAGAGAGAGAGGCAACAACAATAATAACACAGCTGCTATAATAATAATAGAAAAAGGACTAATAATACCAATAATGGTAGCCGGAATAATGATAGCAGCCGTGGATATAATAGAATAATAAGAATAATAACATTGATAGTCAAGTTCAGTCAGCTGAATTCTGTTGTGAAACATCTCGACATCAAGGCGTATATGTATTTTAGCTTCTCTAATGTCCAGTGGTCTTTAGTGAAATGTGAATTTGTCAACCACTTATAAAAGGACGGTTGTTGATATTCAGTAAGTTTCACTAGCAGAAACCTGTTAAACGTCTCTAACACTGTGAAGGTTTCTGTCTCTTCAGCGGACAGATTAAGTGCCCTGATACAAAGATGGCTCCCACTTCATCCTGTGATAGTCAAATGGGGAATAATTGGACGTTTTATTATGTCGTGCTTTTAGTGGGTTAATAATTAAGGGTAGAAGCATGTGATGGAATATTTCACTTTCAGTAAATGGCACCAGTTATGTGTGAGATTTAGTGAATGTGACGGCCTCGTCGTCTCTCTCTGTTTGTCTCAGGCTCCGTTTGCTCTCAGCCTCATCAGTAGGAAGTTAACCCTGGAGCCAAAGGTCACCGTTAACGCCAGGATCGTGGTGGTGGGGGCGTCAGAAACCGGTTTATCCTTCCTCGAGGTGCTTTGCTTCTGGTGAGTCAAGATGCTCAGTGTCAGTTTTCTCCCAGATGTAGACTGTATATGTTTATATACTGTAGACTGGCCTCTTCTGAGTGAGGAGCAGTTCCTCTTCTGTAACCAGACCGGATTAACCTTTTAAGAGGCCCTGGGGCAAAAAGTTGCTGTCAGGCCCCCTATTAACCCCCCCGAACCGTCCCACCATCTGTGCATTGTGTATGTTCCCATCAACAACAGTCTTCACATGGCAGCTTCATTATCTACACCAAAACTCAGACACCAACCAGTCGCTGCTCCTGTCTTAAAACTAGATTAGAGACAAAGACCCCCTCTATAAGACATGGAATTATTAAAAAACATTAAATAAACTTCAGTTTATCTGAATACTGTACTCATAATATTCATAAAAGAAGTGCTTTCATCATAGTAGAATGACACTGCTAGGACTCGATGGGCTCGTCGCTTTGAAAGTGGCGAGATCAGGCGGCGGCAGCAGCAGCAGCAGGGGGCGGAGACAGCACCATGTTCTGGACAGACACTTTACAAACACGTACAACAGGAATGTTTGCATTTTGGAACATAAAACAGCAAACTGAAAATACTCAGTCCAGCACTCGGGACTAGGTAGGCATGATGGGAAATGTGGGCCGTCCCCGTCGCTACGATACTCAGGGCATTTTACACTGCATGACTTTAGTTAGTTAGTTTGTTTCATTACTCATAGCTCTTCTTCTCTTACTTGGTTTAACATTAAGTTACTGCATCTCCTGACAGAACAACACCACAGTTGAACGCACACAGACCGTCCAAAGCTTCGCCTCCACCCTCGGTAACAAACAGCGATCAGAGGAGAGAAACAAGCGCGACAGTAAATGACAACAAACCCGTGTTTTTGTAGATTATAGCTCATTTGTAATGCACTGCAGAAGGATTGTACTGAGATGGGTCACACAGATACTGGTATCGAAAAGTAAAAGATGCAGCTTTTTATATTGTAGACTGTTGTAGTCTCATTTTTGAAACCTTTTCTAAATAAAACATGGAGTTCAGTTCTCTTTTGAAAGTATAAATGACAGTTGTCAGGTCATAAAACCAATGATCTGTTGATCTTTACCAATCAAGACTCCATCGACTTGTGGATTTGGAGAATCGTGACACCCCTAACCTTCATTGAACAACATGAGACTAAAAGCCTACAATCTTTAGGGTTAGTTATTACAGTCACACAGAAAATTAGGATTTTCTACAAAACCTGGTTGTTGTCAAAACTAAGAGCCAATCAGCTCTTTGATCAGGCGACAGCCAGGCGTTTCTTGCAGTCGGTGGAGAGCAGCTGTCTCGTGAGGTTATCATCGACTACGACGTCACAGTTGGACACAAATCTAACCAGCATGCATTGTGCGGCGAACGCCGGTGATCGGTTTCTGTGCAGGCCTGACTCATCTTGCACTACTGTATGATGCAACTTGCAGGAGAATCAAATCAGGGCCAGGAACCAAATCTAAATCTAAACTTGTACCCAACCAGAACTTCTCTAAGCAGAGGAAACGCTGTCTGAGCCTGAATCTGTCAGTTAGTGTTACAACACTGTCATCTCTACGTTCCAGTAAACAGACGAGTAGTAAATGCAGGAGGTCATTTAATAATAAAGTATTCACATCATGTTTATCACAGGTTCTGATGTGTCTGTAGAGAAACCCTGAACCAGAGGAGAGCCGCCCCCTCTCTTTCATTTCTTTATCGTCTTTTATTCCAGGAATCCAATCTCTGGAAATGTCACTTGACTCCGGGTCGGACGTCTCACATGTTTGCCTCCGTCCTCGCTTTGTGAGATTAACTGCTCCGGCAGATAATAAGACGCGCGGGGCTGCTGATTCAGAACCGGGCGATAGCTGCCAGGCAACCGCGCTCGTTGTTTTGTGCGAGCGAGATCTTGCAGCTCTCAGAGCTGGCGAGGCTGGCACGCCGGTGACGGTGGGGCGGGCGCTCGCAGCTGTCTGTGGCCTGGCATTCAGCGGGGCCGGCGCTGGCCCCCTTTAATTAGCCACTCCACTGTTCCCCCTGTCAGGGATCTGCTGCAGCGATCTGTGTTTGCTGTCACTAATGAGTTGACTAATGAGGCAGTTAGTGTCCGCTCAGCTAATGGTGAGGCGGCGACGCATTGAGAGGGTGAATGATGGGTCAGTTTCGGCCTGCTGGGGCCCCCCTTATCAGCCCTGCCTAAACCTCCGTCCCCCTTCACCCCCCCCAGCTTTCCATGTGCTCATTGAATGCAGCCCAGCAGCACCGCCCCCCCCCCAACTTCATTACAGGCTGGGACGGGGTCAGACAGATAAAGAGCTCTGCGGCGGTTCGGCCCTCTGCTCGCCGCGGTCAGGCTGCAGGGTTACCGCGGCCGTCTGTCAGCGCCTGATAACGGAGCAAATCCAGCTCTGATTCTCTCCCGTCCAGACACCAATAATGGGCCTTAATGCCTCACTGCTGCGCCATAAATCCACCTTCTGGCACAGATTAACAAGGAAAGTTTGACTGCTCTCATTGTCTGACGGCTGATTATTATTATTATTATTTGCATGTTCACGTCCAGATCGAAGGTCAAACCACTGATGACACAAAGCTTTGAAATGATAGTCAAGGATTCTTTACTTGATCCATCTGTGAACCCATTTTACTGCTCTCTACCGAGAAGGAATAGAACTTAATATAAACCTTTTAATCATTTAAGTTATTTATCAAGCAAAATAACCCCAAAAAATAGCTTCTCAAATATGAGCATTTGCTGCTTTTCTCTGTTTCTATGTCACTGTAAATCTAATATCTTTGGATTTTAGACTGTTAGTCGGACAAAACAAGTAGTTTGAGGACATCAGCTTAGGCTCTTTGAGGACATTTTTAACTATTTTCTGGCATTTTATAGACTGAACAAAGAGTTTCGCTGTGTTTCTCTGTTGATGCAAAAGATCCTGTAAATCTAATATTACCATGAAGAAGTCATTGATTTGCAAAATTGTCCAAGGTGGTCTAAAGGCTCGGTTCTACTTTCCATAAGGACGGTCGAACGGACATGAGCTGATGTGGAATCGTGGAATCTCGCATTAAAGGGGCTGTTTTCAATGGCGTGTTTTTTTGTGCCTTCAAATCCATTGTTGTCAATGTAGACATACGGAAGGCTGCATTCACACCAGATCAAAGTTTTCCCATTCATTGAAGGGGGGTAGTGCGTTCGGGCTGCAGCGGCCACAGGGGGCGCTGCAAAGAAACGCAGCGGCCTGCGGCGGAAACCCGAAGTCATGCTGCAGTGGTCAATCAGTTAACTGACGATACACCGCTGTACAACAAAAGACGTTAATCGTTGCAGTTAATGGGCCATTAAAGTGACTCGCCCAGACCTCCGCACAACCCTGCAGCGAATCGCCGCAACGCGTGATCTGGTGTGAATGCGTTTCCAAGTGCCTATTTTTAAGGGTAACATCCAGTTCAAAGTAAAGCTACTGAAGGGTGCTGGAAATCCATTAATCTTTGTTTTTACTGAGTTTAGTTTAGTCAGTGAGGCTTCCTGCTAAATTACCACAACTTCATCATCATCAGCGCACAGGTTTTGGTTGCTTAGTAACGGCAGGTGCAACAGGAGCGCAACCTCCGAGGCACCTTGGATAAAAGGATGAAAGCGGCACGACTGGCGTTTTCCTTGCGTATTTAGACGCAACATGTGAACGGCGCCTAATACAACCAGAGATGTTAAGTTTACCAACTCACTGCTGTTTGACACATATCTACCATCTCACTCCCAGTGTAGATCCACAGTCGTACTACTGGTGAGTAATGTAACACTACAGCCATCCAGCCGATATCCAGTCAGTTTAGCAGCGTTGTGGTGTCTGGTGTTGTAGATCTGAGCCGCCGGGCGTTAATTTAGCAGGAAGCTGTCTGAGATAAGAGCAGAGCAGGAGGTGGTCAGAGGCGTCGGTGTGATAAGGCCGAGCACGAAGGAGCTGGAGCTGCTCTTATCTGCTCTGTAATGTCCTGTAGGCACCACAAAAGAAGTCATTTGCATCACAAGAGATGTTGGATAGCTGTGGACAGTAAACTCACAGGAGGGAGGAGGGCAGTTCAGGATTGTTCAGGATGCTCAGGAACCACAAATGCATCGGCAGGCTGGACAACTTCCACCAGAGAACCGTTGATTCAACATCGGAGATTTTTCCGCAAGACAGAAATGTTCCTGAATGTAGTGCATGTGTGAACAGTGAAACTCACCGGTAATTTACGAGGAACTGTGTGTGAAAGAAGCTGAAGAATCATCCCAGACAACAAACACTGATGTGCTCACAAATATCTGACTGTCAAGGATAATAACTAATAACTAATCCTTTAAGGTTTTGATCCAAAGGAAATACATTCTGTTGAGATATCTTCTTACGATCCAATCCTTGATCTTTAACTCCTCAGTTATTCACCTGAGCTCCTTTATTTTCAGCATCAATAGTGTTAGCAGCAGCAGCTAATATTTAAAGAATGCAAGGACCAAACATCTTCGCAGACGTGTCTCTGTGTTCAGACCTTCTGGTGCATAAAGCAAAGTTATATTTCATATTCTTTATTTTCCTCTTGACATGGCTGACATCAGCCCGGCTTGCACATCGCTGGATGAAGCAGATAGTTGTTTCTGACATTAACGCCGTCCTTCCCCAGAGAGAGCATTCCTGTATGTATTCACTGTGTTCTGTGGAAAAAGCACTCATGCTTTTCACTGTTTGTTCTCTTGTAGCCCTCACCTGAGGTTCAACAACCTGACCCTCGTCTCAACCCACGGTTTCCCCAGCGACTACGACCACAAGGACGCCGGCTTTCTGTCCACAAGGTGAGCGAATGTAACAACAGACATGAAAATGGAAACTCGTGTTGTGACATCTAACATGGAATAACTTATTATCTCAACATTCCAAAGCACATTAAAGCTTTATTTTATGTTTAATTAAATTCATTCACCACTACATTAAGAGGTTTCTTCACGTTCTGCAGCCATGCGTACAGCAGCAGAGACTTGGCCCAGCTCCCTCTGCATTCATGCATCCATATGGTGACTGGGAAGATGGTGGGCATCAAGAGGAAGTCCAAACACGTCCTCGTGTCCGGTGGTGGGAAGGTGCCCTACGATCACCTCGTCCTCTGTACGGGCCTGCAGTACCAGGTGAGACAGTGACTACATTTACATTAGTGCTGTCTGATAATAACGCGTTAACTCAGAGCAGAGACTTTCACGCATGTAATCGTGAACCAGTGAACCGTGAACCCAGGCATAGTAACAGTCACAATGTTCCTGACACTGGGGATGAATTCTCTGAGGTCTTACCTATCCATAGAGACCAAGATCATGCAGATAGACCTGCTAGTTGTGGAGCTATTCTTCATTTATTTTGGGTCTGTCTGTCTAGGAGAACCTTCCAGCACCCTATAGGGCTTCAGAGGTTAAACACGTTGTAAGCCTCTTTGGGTGTCTGAAATGTACATTATGAATCTGATGAATCATTTGATGTAATTCTTCTGTGTGTCATGTGACGGTGTAGGTGCCGTGTCCTACTGGTGTGGATCTGAACCAGCACGGCACAACCAGCCAGCTGCAGGCCCGGTCCAGATACACCGGACCCGTCCCCTCCAACCTCTTCACCCTCAATGACCTCGACGACTGCACGGCTGCTCGCCGCTGGCTGTGTGCCAACTTTGTGGAGCTGGAGGGTGAGTGAAAACACACACACACACACACATACACACACACACACACACACACACACACACACACACACACACACACACACCGAGCCTAAAATGAATCTGTAGTAGTATGTCATTACTCAGCCAGTCAGCGCTGAAGTGCCCCGGTATAATTAGCAGCTAATTAGCTGCAGAGAAATCTTTCATCTCTGTGAATCAGGTCGGCCTCTTCCATCCATTTTCCATTATCATATCACTCTCTGAGAGCCAGGCTGTTCAGAGCAGCAGAAAATACACAGTGTCATTAAGCAAAATTAATCTGCTCTCTGAAGGAATTGTGCAGCGATCTAGAGTGAGGCTTTTATACCTACTAATTAGTTGATCCCAGTCATCAAGGAAAACCATTAATAAATGCAAATTACCACGGCGGACTCCAGCAGATACCATGTTTATTTCCATATTTTAATGATAATAACAGAGAGTGAATGTATGTTTTAGACTAAAGTAGATGTAGCTTTAAAGGATATTTTTCTTATTGACAACAAATACTAAAACACCAGTCTACCTCAGGACCCTGATTAACTGTTATTTTATGTCGGCACACTTCTTTGTTAAGGCTCAGAAGTTTCCTTAACACAGCCGTGTGCTGAGACATTTTGGGGAATTCATTCCTGGTTTTTTTTGTAGACATAAAGAGCATGTTTCCTTGGGTAGTTGTAGTGGTAGAAGGATATAGATTTATTGATGAGAAGCTTTGTGTTGTGCCGGCCTTGATGGTTCCTGTGGTTCAGCACCACGGACAGAGACTCTGAACAGCTGCGTTCATCAGTTACTCCGCTCTCCTCTGTTACTACTAAAAGTACCAATACATCACAACAATGTAAATAATACTCTTTTACAAATAAAAGTTATTTTCCTTTTTGGAGAAATAGAAATGAATGCTTCATGGTCACCTTTCAGTTCCTAAAGTGAAGAGCTTCTTTTGTATCTGGAATATTATAATTTAGTGAGATAAACATGTATTGTGCCAACAACCAGAAGTAACCACAAGCAAAAAATCAAAAGTGCTATTACTGTAGTGGGTAGTATTCCTCTATATTATACTTCTATATTATTTTAGTCATGATGTTTCACATCTGTTACTTGTGAACAGAAATAACAGCTGATCCTCTGTCAGTTGAAGTTATTGTCTGGAACCTAGGAGACTTTTTAGTGACAGTAGGGATGAATGATTTGGAAAATACCTGAAATAACTAGAGGTGTAACGATACGTTTTTACAACGACACGATACGTATCACTTTCCATGGTTCCGATACGATTCCAGGACGATATTTGGCTCATCTAGAGCGATACGATACGATACAATACGATGCGATGCGCGATGCGATGCGCGATGCGATGCGATGCGATGCGATGCGATGCGATGCGATGCGATGCGATGCGATGCGATGCGATGCGATACGATACGTTACGGTACGGTACGGTACGGTACGGTACGGTACGGTACGATACGATACGATACGATAGAATACGATAGAATACGATACGATACGATACGATACAACATTTAACCTGCTGCTTCTGTACTCATGTTCAAAACAAAAGGTAGAGCAATAATATTTAACAAAAAATGCATGGCATCTCAGTAGGTGCGTGGAAAGAGTGCTCGTGTTGCCGTTGTATTTTATCTGGCCTTTGCATATTCTGCAAACATCGAGCGATTTATCGAGGACATCTCCCTTTTTTGCAAAAGCCAAAATGTTTCCACACGATGGACCTCAAACGCGGCTTGAAAATCTCTCGCTCGTCTGGCTCTTCCTCGCCATCAGCCTGCTTCGTTTTGTTGTCGTCTTTCTGAGATTGCTGCTGCTGGCGCATGTCGATGACGTTATACACGGGGAGAGTGAATCGGAGTAACGTTTAACATTTCTTTACTATTAAAAGTGCTAAAAAATACATGGTGCATCGTGCTTAAATACACGGTGCAAATTCTTAGTATGGATACTATCAATTATATACCTTGCAAATCAATTTTAGTTCGCTATACGTCCCCTGTGAAGGACAATTTGCCGAGTACCTATCGATGTAGTTGGATCGTAGGAATATAAATCGATACATTGATGTAGTAGATGAATCGTTACCCCCCTAGAATGAACTCTCGGATGGCCTTTTCCTTAACGATAGTGTCTCTGACTAAACTGTCATATTGGAAAAAACATAGAAGACACTCTGAAAACATGCTGCTAATTGTTTCTTCCTCGTGTCTCTCCAGATAACGCCGTCGTCTACGGAAACAGCATCGACGTCTTCACCACCTTGGAGACTTTGCTCAGCCTCGGCGTCCGGGGATGTCGTATCCATCTAGTCCTCCCGCCTCCCGAGCCCGGCGTCTCCTGCTTCAGCGACCCTGTTGTGGAGAAGGCCGTGACGACGGCCGTTGAGAAGGCCAAGGTCCAGGTCCACCATAACTGCCTGCTGGCTCAGATGAACCACGGAGAACACCCCGATCCTCTCAAATCGGTGTCCTTCACCACCGACGCAGAGCTCCTCCATCTGCAGTGTGGAGTAAGTCAATTTATGATTTCACTGCTTATCCAGTAGGGGTCCGGAAAAAAAATTATTCATCTATGGATGTGTTTTGAAATAGATTGTTTAAGGCCAGAATCAATATATTTGCTTCATCTGAGTCTATGTGGAGGTAGAAGGAAGTTACCGCTTTTATTGTTGTAGTCTGAGTAACGTGACGTCATATCCGTTCCGTATCCGTCAACCAAAACAAACCTTAAAAAGTCTAAAACGTTGGAGGGTCGTCGTGGATACGACCTGCACCCTCCCATGTTAAATCCAGCATGGTAAACACTACACATCCAGTAAAGGATGGAAACACTTTGGGTTTCACACATTGACAGGAAAAGCAGAGCTACACAGAGCAGAGCTAAAGCTGCATGCTAACTCTGTCACGGACAGGAAACGCTATCGTATGGCGGTAACGTGGTCAAACGGGCCGACGCTACGACTGTAGAGCACCCATATACTGACATTTGTGTTCTCTGCATTGAAACGGCCCCGATGGAGCTGACCATGGATGGATAAAGAGAACGGAGCTGACGGGAGAGCTAGAGACCACCTTGGAGAAGTTAGAGGAAGTAGACACGTGGGACTACGTCAGCTTTTCAAAATAAGGTGTTAACAAAGGGAACTGTATATACTAAATACATCTATGGAAATCAGATTGATGGATTATATTCACCAGAAGTATAAAACATTACATGTCGCTTATAAATTAAAAGGAAAATACCACTAATCTGTGAGGGAAATGTCTTCATTCTTTGATTTTTGTGTTGCTGGATAATAAATAATGTCTGACAAAGACTGATATATTTGACTTCAGGACATCTCTGACTACATACATGTTGAAAATCAAACATTTTTACTGGATTCATTTAGAGATTTTCCGAAGTAAAAGTCCCTAGAAGTGTCTGATTCAACTTGTTCCCTTGGTGGTCTAGTGTTAAGAAAGTTAACAAAAATCGCAATATCGAATCGCAGTACTTAAAAATTGCATTGAATCGGCACCCAAGTATGGTGACAGTATCGAATCAGGAGATAGGTGAATCATCCCAGCCATAATATCAGGTCAGTTATTAGTTTTAACAAAAGGAAATGTTCGCCAAACAATGGTGGGTCGGTGGCCAGCGTGTCTGGTGGAGCTGAAAAGCTCCGACCGGCTGAATTCACCGGCTTGTGGCTGCTGGTTGGATGTTAATTTCCCTCCTGGAAGCAGACTGTGTTTGTCAAGCACAAAATGATGTTGGTGTGTTTCCCATTTTCATTGTCTCAGACAGTTGAGGATTCTACTGTCATTTTAGGCTAAAACAGAGGCGCCCCGCAGACCTTGTTGTCTTTATATTCTACAAGTACCGTATGTGCTGTTAAACCATTCAGCTTCCAAAACATTTAACAATGTGGCGTAGCATTGTGTTTTGAAGAAGGAAATATATTCAACACATTTGTTAGGCCTCAAGGATACACCGTGTTTTTGTGAGAAACACTGAACTATTGTTTTACAGGAAAACTCTACAGGGTACTTTTAATAATTTACAACTTTAATCTAATCACAGTTTCAAGTTGCTCAAAGAGCATAGTATCTGTCTTCAAGGTTTCATCTTTCTTCTGGCTTTTCAAAGAAAACAGCAGCAATCCAGTCGACAAAACAATCTCAAGAAGGTCAACAATTAACTGTCATCACAAGAAAATCACATAAAACACTGATTCCTTCATTTGCTCCTCTCAGGTGTTCATCAACCTCTCCAATAAAGGAGTCGACCAAGACGCCTTCAAGGGCATCAACAACTCCTTCCTGGTCTTCGACGGCAGACTCGTCATAAACGCCACTTTCCACACCAGCGATTCGGCCATTTCTGGTGCCGGACCTCTCACCAAATTCTCCCGCTTCTACTACGCAGACGAGTGGTCGCACGCCAACTTCAACTCCAAGGAAGTGGGCCGGGACCTGGCGGCCAAGTTGCTGACCCTCTTCGACCCGACTCTGGAGCCTGCGGTGGAGCCTTCACCTGAAGTGGATCTCCTCGTACCGCTGTATAAACAGGCCAAGATTCAAGGTCAGATTTCAAGTCTGGAAAAATATATTTAATGAGTTTTAAATGGGACATATCATGGAAAACTCCCTTTTTCAGTGCTTGTCCTCATACATTTTGGTATCTGGAGTGCCTACCAACTCACAAACTGTGAAATATGACAACCCAGGTATATTCAGACAGACAGTATGAGAAACATAATGTGTTTTTTGAACATTAAGCATGTCAATATGTTCTAGTATAAGCCCAAAATACAAAAAAGTCAGAAAAAATGTACAAAACATGTCCAAAAAATGTCTAAAGAAATGACCAAAAAAAAGTCTGAAAAATGTACAAAAAAGTCTGAATAATTTCTGGGAAAAAAAGTCTGAAAGAAATGCCTGAAAAATGTCTCAAAAAGTAAAAAATCTGAAAAATTTTGTTTTCTGAAAAATGTAAAAAAAAAAATTAAAAAAAACATTGTCTGAAAAAAGTTAAAAAAAAAAAAAGTCTGAAAAATGTCCAAAAAAAGTAAAAAAAAAAAAAATGTCTGAAAAAAGTAAAAAAAAAAAAATTTCTGAAAAATGTTAAAAAAAATAAATTGTCTGAAAAAAGTAAATGAAAAAAAAGTCTGAAAAAAGTAAAAAAATAAAATGCCTGAAGAATGTCTCAAAATGTAAAAAAAAAAAAAAATGTCTGAAAAATGTCCAAAAAAAGTAAAAAAAAAAAAATATCTGAAAAAAGTAAAGAAAAAAAAACTTTTCAAAATAAAAGTTCAAAAAAAAATTGTCTGAAAAAAGTTAAAAAAAAAAAAAATGTCTGAAAAAAGTTAAAAAACAAATTATTTGAAAAAAGTTTTAAAGAAAAATGTCTGATAGAAGTAAAACATTTTTTTTTTTTTTTTAAATGTCCGGAAAAAAGTAAAAAAACAAAACAAGGTGTCTGGAGAAAGAAATTTAAAAGTCCAAAAAAAAAAGTAAAATCAGAAAAATGTGTCTGAAAAAATGTCAGGAAAAAGTCTGGAAAATGCTTGAAAAAATTACCAAAAAAAGTCTGAAAAATGTCCAAAAAAGTCTGGAAAAAATCCGGAAAAAAACCCTGAAAGAAATGCCTGAAAATGTCTCAAAAAGTTAAAAAAAAAAGTCTGAAAAATGTCTGAAAAAAGTATAGAATAAAAAAAAGTCTGAAAAATGTCCAAAAAAAGTAAAAAAATAAAATGTCTGAAAAATGTCTGAAAAAAGTAAAGAAAAAAAAAATTGTCTGAAAAAAGTAAAAAAAAAAAAATTCTGAAAAAAAGTAAAAAAAATAATTGTCTGAATAAAGTAAAACAAAAAAATGTCTGAAAAATTGTCTGAAAAAAGTTAAAAAAAAAAGAAGAATTGTCTGAAAAAAGTAAAAAAAAAATCTCTGAAAAAAGTAAAGAAAAAAGAAATTGTCTGAAAAAAGTCAAAAAAAGAATTTTTCAAAAAATGTCAGAAAAAAAGTTTTTAAAAAAGTGTCTGGGGAATAAAATTTATGAAAAATGTCTAAAAAAGTCTTAAAAATGTCCGGAAAATGTCTGAAAAAAAACCCTGGAAAAAAAAGAGTGAAAAATGTCTGAAAAAGTAAAAAAAAAAAAAAAACTCAGAAAAAAGGTAAAAAGTTAAAATATGTCTGGAAAAATAGTTGAAAAAATGTCCGAAAAATGTCTTCATCCCCGAAATCCTTCCTCATGTGAAACCAAAAAATACTGTTTGAAAATACTTCTGATAAAGCAGAAATCTCACCTTTGTACAAGTCCACCAAGTTCAAAATGGCAGAAAAACACCCACCAAGTACTTGAGGTTTGGTGAGAAGAGCAGTTGTAGTTTTCCCCCACAAGCATCATCAATGTGAGATTGATGCTTTATCAGAAGTGTTTTTAACAGTATTTTTGAGTTTTACAAAAGAAACGTAAAAACTCTCTCTGTTTGGTTTGTCCGTTAACACGATGGAGCAACATTCATATCTCCCTATGTAGCTATGAATAACTCATTCTAAGCTGACGAATGGAGTTTTTCTGGACACCCTAAAAACACTCGTCCCACTTCATTATTGTATCAGCTTTCCTGCTGTTTTATTAAACTTTCAACAGGCATGTTAATAATCGTTTTTAGATATTTAGTAGGTTTATCATAAACACTAAATTCCTTCACATTGATGAGCAGCTGTCTGGTTTCCAAACAGTATATCTTCAGGGTCTGTCGGTTTACCTCGATCCTCTGCTCCGCGTCCTTCCTCCCGTCTCACCGTGTTTTTGTCTGCTTTTATCTGACAGAATTCACACTGCCAATATTTTTTCATTATGCTTTTGTGGAACATTTTCCAATCTTTCACCCACCCACCCACCGCCGATGTTATTGTGGCGGACACTCAAACCGTAGCGGGGCGTAACAATGGCGCATTGTGCTGCTGCGTATTCACGGAGTAACCAAGGCCACTCCGCAGGTTACATAAACACAACAGCCACTCTGCTTCGCCCTTCTCTCACAGATGAAACACACATGAACTTTTCAGAGGGATTTCAGAGCAGAGATGCCGTATCATCGCCCGCTGTCTGAGGTCGTTGCCTCGGCTCTGTGTTCCTCCGTGGGTGGATGTTAGCAGTGAAACGCATGTTATGACGGAGCTGCTGTTGTACTGAATAATTCCTTCTGATAAAAGCACCTTCTCTTAACACTGACACCATGATTGCTCTTTTTCACTGTGATTTTCAGTGGCAGTGTGCTTCCCTTTTATTATTGTCATGTAGAACTGCAACTACTAATTCAAATTCTTGTTTCGTCCGACTTACAGTTCAAATACAAAGATATTCCACTTATTTTTATTTTTAATTTTATTTAACCTTTATTTAACCAGGTTAGTCCCACTGAGATTAAGAACCTCTTTTCCAAGGGAGACCTGGCCGAGACGGTCAGCAGCAAGAACACAAAGTTACACAGAGACACAAATAGAGATAAAACACAATTCACAAACACTAAAAGCACTAAAACTTGCATTAAAAGAGAACTATCTAAGGACAAATGGAGGACAAAAAGGAACTTTTCTGGGAGTCAGCTGTACAACAAGGGGGCTAAAAACATTGGCATGCCATTGAGTCTGCTTCTAAAGCCTTCATCTTAGATTTAAACATGTTTAATGATACTTGATTTTTAGGTCATTTTGGAGTAAATTCCATTATTTATAATGATATAAAACTGACCCCAACATCACATGAATTATATGAAGTGCACACCTTATTCTGTGTTCACACTACGAGACAACAAAACCTCCAGCGTGGCCCGCTACATTGTCGTTGAAGTGTATCTGAAGTGTTCGTTGACGTATTGTGTCGTTAAATAGCGCTGGGAATCAGAATCAGAAGTATTGAATTGATCCCGGGGGGGTGTTACAGTTGCTCTTATATAAACATAAAGAAATGTAAATAGAAATAAAGGAGTATGTAACATGTAAATTATGTACATAATGCTACAATATAAACACAATATATACAAAGAAATATAAGTAAGTTCTAAAATTAAATAAGAAGATATAAGAATATAAGAAATATATACAAATATTTCCATTAAAATGTGCAATTAATGACAAATAACCACAGTGCAAATAAGTAAATACAAATGCTGAGAAGTGGGATCTATTAAGTGTGTTAAATTATAAATGACAGAATGGTATAAATATATATAAATGAATAACAATATATTTTGTAATGTACAGTATAAATGCAGTATTAATGACAGCTGAATTATTATATAAATTATTATACATGAACTGGCTAACGGCATATTCTTTGATGGAACGGAACAGGGTGAAACAAAAACATGTGATTGGTCATTGGAGCGCTGAATAAAGTTTTAATAAACGTAGTCGAGGGTCTATGGCGCTCCGCGTGTCCGTCCGTCCGTTCGCGTGTCACACTTTCGTTTCCGGAGCAGAACTCGGAAACTATTTAGCTTAGGAACTTTAAATGTGGTGTGATGGCTGACAGTGTGTTCTAGTAGAAGTCCAGGGAGCACTACATTTTTAAATCTTTCCAAAAGGGCATAACCTTTGGCCCTACTTCAGCAGGGGTCAGGGGTTATGTTTGCTTCATGTCACCAGCTTCCATTGAAGATGACTCGTAGCCTGTTGCTGTGTCGCTCGTAGTGTGAACGCATCATTAACCTTCATCATGTGGTGTTCCTCTCTCCTCAGGTGGGAAGCTGCCTGGAGGATTTAACTACCTGCACGTTACCAAACCGTCTGCCACCAACCTGACAGGTCCTCATGTTAAACAGGTAAGGACATTAACACACTAATGAATCGTTGTTTTTTCTTATTTGTAGACAAAAACACTTGAATCCATCTTTAATAAGGCTTAGACACTGACATGTTACTCTGAAACCAGGCACCCCTTCTTCTGCTCACTTCTGTTCAACCACGTACAGCTCCAGGACAGCGGCATCGTGACGGGACGGGCGGAGAAGGGGAACTACTTCTGTCTACATGTGGACTGCTACGAGCTGGTGGAGACGCTCACCTGTCTGTCCCTGAAGCCCCTCCCCGTCTCCAATTACCTGAATCTGTATGGGAAACACCAGCAGCTGCTGGGCCAGCTGTCCACCCTGTACCACCAGGGCCTGATCCACGACCTGCACAAGTGAGAGAGAGACACAGGGACCGTTACTATCTGTTCAGACATGTCCACACACACTCTGAGGGAAGAAGCTCTACACTCATGTTTCAGGATTTCTAGAATATAAAGTATCCAGTCTGTGCTTTCATTTTCTCAACAAAAACCCACCTGGTGAATTCTGGGTCTTAATTTAATCAGTTATTATAACACTCTTCTGTTTGGCAGAAATGTAATATGATATTAATAACTGTGTTTAGTGTATAATCAGCTAAAACTAAGAATCATTGTGTTTTCGTTAGCTTAGAATGAGCCGTTTATATCTCCATAGGGAGCGGGTCCTCTTCACGGAGTCCTCTTCATGTTGCTCCTCCATGTTTCTACAGTAGCCCAGAACGAACAAACCAAACTCTGGCTCTAGAGAGAGACTTCCATGTTTTTGCGTTACCTGAAGGCCACCGTAGTTCTCCGACACGCTTGTGTAACTGCGGTAACGTGAGCCGCCGTCTGACTTCCTGTTGCTCCTAAAGTTGTGTAACACTCGGCGTTACCGCAGTCTTGGAAAGGAGGAGGAGGAGAGGGTACTCAGTTGGTTGCAATCTGCAACCACACCGCTAGATACCGCCGAATCCTACACACGGGACGTTTAAGGCCCAGACACACCAAACCAACATCAGAGAACTAGCGGCGATGAAGGCCGACTGTTGCGTCGCCTCACGTCGCCTTTGTCTCGGACAAAATGTTGCATTCGAACACACCGTAGTAAATACATACACACATTTGCATAAAGCAGCATATTTGTCCACTCCCATGTTGATAAGAGGATTAAATACTAATCTGCAATTTAATTTCTGATTAACTATTTGAATGGATTGACAGCCCTGGTTGAAATACATCTTAAAGGGACTGTATGTAAGTTTTTACACGTATAAACGTGTTTTAATCCTTTTTATTGCCGATGTGTGAACAGGTTGTAATTTAACAGCCTGTAGATTGCTTTTAATGTGAAGAATAGGGGATATTTTTCTTTTTTTTTCTCTGTAAAACTCAACGGATGTGACGCCATGCACGCTCGCAACAGCCTTTCATTTCAGCTCCTCTTACAGGGCCAACAGCGTGCAACCATAGCTAACGTTTGGGTAGAAATGGAGTCCGCTAACGCCAACAAACAACCAGCCTCCACCACAACTCAGACTCCAACACAAACTCCACGGATACACGTCCCTTTAATTTACCCAGAATTCATAACAAACTAGTCTCCCGTCCTTAAGATAGTTAAGAACTAGTCAGCTTTGTGCAACAGAGGGATTTAGAAGTCTATGTCAAGTTAGTTTGATCTAAGCCGTAGTCGAAGTCTCAATATCACATGGTGACGGTGCTACAAAGAACATAAAGCACAGGTTTTAAACTCACCAAAGATTGTCTTTATGTGGAGGAATAAATGAAAGAGAAAGTTGGCCCAGTGTGTCGTAATCCCACGTTACACGGGAAAGTGTGAAAACTGTGATGATGTTTACATCAGACCGCTCGCCGCTTTCTCAGCCAGATCCGTCTCACTACCCTCGGGGGGTTTGTTTACAACCTGTTACCAAAAGGACTGATGGAGCAAACTGTGAACATAATATCATGTTTTTACTGAAGTCTTTTATTAGCTTCAAGAACTCAGGAGGTAAACAAACTATTTATACAGTAGTACAACAGACCTGCAGGAAGGATCCGTATGTTTGGTTGTCAACAAACAGCTTCACCAAACGGATAGTTTCCTCTCTGTTGTTGTGTTTATATTTCATATTTATTCACTTGGCTCAACACATGATGCTGTTTTCAGTTCATATCTGAATCTGTTTGTGAAGCCGCCGTGAGTCTGAGAGAGGAAATGTTTCCAGGTAGTGAAACCTCCCATAATGCATCTGCTGACTGCTGACCTCACGCGTCAACATAACACATCTGAACAGACGAGAGGGATTCAGTCCTTCAGTGTCTTTTGTCCTCCTGCTGTCTGTCTGTGTGTTTGCTGCTGTGACTTTGCTGTGTGTGTGTGTGTTTGTCAAACAGCGGGTGACCTGCTTCTGAGGTTTCAACACAAATGACCCCCAGATATGGACGTCTATTGTCTCCCCCCCCCCCCTAATCTGTTTATGCAGCTCCCCAATCTGTCTTTGTGGCCGGTCGGGGGGGGGGGTTAGAGACAAAGCCGCGGCCTCCCCGCCGCACAGAGGCCGATTCCTCGTCACGCCGCCGCTCGCTCAGCTGACTCGTAAAGTCATTGTGGAGGCTGGCGGAGCATCGGGAGCCGTTACAATCATTGATTGACTGTGTGGCGGAGAGGGGGGGGGGCATTCAGCCAATACTGTTAGTGTGTTTGGTTCCTTCAAGGGTTTGCTGATATTTAAAGGGTCAGTTCACCCAAATTACAAAGAGAGTTTCTCTCATACTTCTTCTTCTGGTGTGTGCAGAGAGACGGCTGGAAGATGTAAAAACACTACATTCAAAGTCCTACTTCAGTAAAAGTACAAAACTAAATGCACTTAAAGTAAAATACTAATGGGCCTTGATTAACTGACTTATTATTCATGATAATTAATAGTGAAGAATCAATGTTTATATACAGTTAGATAGTTTAGTCCGGTGGTTCCCAACCTAGGGGTCGGGCCCCTCCAAAGGGTCAGCAGATAAAGGCCGTTACACACCGGGTACGTTTTTATGGTGCCATTCATTTGCAAGTCAATATATTTTTTCAAACTGTTGTTTTTGTCGTGAGTACTTTCACACAGAACACCAATATTTTGCGGCAAAAAAACAACATACTTTTTTTTCACACCACAATTAAAAGCATCAACCGATCACGTTGGATTGAACGGGTTGCGTTGCTCTTATATTTATGATTTATTTAAATAACAACAACTGTTGCTGGCGCTTGTGCTCGCTCTACATAGACATGAAGGAGCATCACTCAACACAGTGAGGAGACACACGTCAGCTAAAAGCACAATATCACTCTATATTTCAGCTGCTTGGCAGTAATGTTAGCTGACCAGACCAAGGTCTCTCCATGAATCAATGCTGATCCTAGTGTTGGCTTTTCCTGCCTCAGCCTCCCGACCGCGGCCGGAGGGAACGGGGGAGACGCCGGAGTTTTGGTCGGAGACGATAACGTTTCTCTCTGCGGAGCCCCGTCACTTCACAAGACACGGGAAACCTCTGTTGGTCTGGAGGAGCTGCAGCAGTTATTTCTGCACAAACGTCCACTGAACATTCACTAGATATTCTCAGAGCTACACTAACTCTTCTGCAGTGTGGAGTGAGCAGCATGCACATGAGATGTGGAGAGAGAGAGAGAGAACGCGCGCAGTGTCTGAGTGAAGGCAAGCAGGCAGTGGAGCAGAGTCTGAACAGCGTAGCCACACGCGAACGTGCATGGGATCCCGACCCGGTAGATTTATACGTGTAAAAAGTTACAAACAGTCCCTTTAACTTCGCCGATAGCTGGATTCACGCAATGTCACAAGATCACGCAAGAATCTAGGGATCACATATCACTCGAAAAATCCATCTTTTCAGGCTCCAAGTGAGGCGTTTGTGTCCAATCAGTGAGGAGCTACTGCAGCTAGGGGCGGGGCTTAGGTGTGTGACGACACACACGGCGTAGACGCTGTAATAGCATCAGTTCTATCACAACTGACGAGTATTTCTTCATTGAAAGAAAAGCAAAGAACGACACTGAAGGCTTTTCATGATGGAAACAGTGTTTTCTCTCTTCTCCCGACTGGCTTCAGCAAGAGTTTGATTGACAGATGGTTCATCCAATCACCTGCCAGGTATATTTTTTCCAGTGATGGCTTCTCAGATGGTTCTGTGTAACGATTAGTTAGTAACAGGTTAGTAACGATAGCGGTAAACTAAATGTAGAGACGTTGCCTTATTATATTAAGAGGTCACAAAGTGTGTTTCAGGTTGTTTTTGTTTCTATAAGACGGTAAAAACTGAACTGTTGTTTTATCGTAAAAACATATTGACATGTTGTGTGTTAGTATCATCACCAGAATAAGAAACAAAACAGTGGTGGTGTAAATAAAAGAAAATGTGTATCAATGAATGTGTGTGTGTGTCTCCTGCAGTTTCTTCATGCAGAGATGGTGTTTGGCCATTTATCACGACAGATTCTCCGACTTTGAGCAGGAGCTTCAGCAGATCTCCTCAAACACAGTTAGTGATTTTATTATTATCCAAAAGTCTGACCTCTTTCTTTCTTATAAAAACGTAACGTGTGTGTCTGTGGAGCTAAAACACAGCGGCTCAATAATTACTATAGTTACTGTAATACAGTTTAACGTCCACCTCTGTGTCTCTGCAGGACGACGAGTCGAGGCAACAGGACCGATTCAGAAACGCCGTGAGGAGCAGCGCTGTGAAGTATCTGACCTACAACCGAAACCTGCTGCCCATGTTCGCCTACCCGGGTCAGCTGTGACATCACACGTGACATCGCCACGTTAACGAAGCTTTGGGTAACACTTCATTTCACAGGTCCGCAAATTTCATGGTAATGAGGTGATAATTAGCGAGTAACCTGTTTGAAATTTCTATGGAATTACTGCCAAATTACCCCCCAATATTTACCTCAAAATGTATCTAATATTACTTTATTATAAACATTATTTAATAATTATATTCTGCTGTTTCCAAATTTATTTAATACATTTAATAATATAATAATACATTTAATTTATTAGCAAATAACTTCTTTGAAATGTTTTCATAAACTCCCTGAATCATTACATCAGCTACCAGATTACATTTCTACAATAAGTCACATAAAGGTGATCAGAAGTGTCTTCTATTAGTTTTACACCTCCGTTGAAGAGCAGCGTACGGCCGCTTCTCAGGCCTGAAGGCCCTATTTGAACCATTATATGCTATTTAATTATATATAATAATATATCATTGTTAAATAATGTTTATAATAAAGTAGAGGTAAATATTGGGGTCATAGGTTACTTGCTAATTATCACCTAATTACCATGAAATTTGAAGACCTGTAACATGAGGTGTTACTCAAAGCTCTTAAACCCCATTACATGTATTTAAATGTGTTTCTTTTTAATCCTGTTGTCACTGAAGCGGTTCCTGTGTAGCTTGTTCTTGTTCACTGTTTCTCATCCTTGAGGTCTAACAAACATGTTGAATGCATCTCATTCCTTCATAAAACTTTTGCAAACCCAATTATTATTGTTGTGATTGTTTTCAGTGTTGTGTTGTTTACTAGCTCACAGTCTTCCTCTTCCCGCCTCTAGAAGGTCGACCACCAGCTGCCGTGACCTCGTGGTTGTTGTGTGGAAATACAAACAAAACGGGGACTCGCTCCTAAAAACATTCCTCCTAAAAACATTCCTCCTAAAAACATTCCTCCACGGTGACACTAGTGGTCAAAAACTTCACTCCATCAGTTTCACACATCAGCAGGTTTCTCCAGGTGTTGAGTAGTCCTACTAATGAGTAGCCATATAGTTGTCTCCAGAGGGAGCTGTGTGAAGTCTGATAAATGTCCTCAAGTCTGAAGACTACAAGTTTGAGAATGAGATGTAATAAATGTGGAGGTGTGGAGTTCTAAAGAAATGAGACGTCTGTAGCTGCTGCTCATCTCTGCTGCAAGTTCAAAGCTGCAGGATACATTAGCCGCTAACTAGTATAATGGTACGTGTCCACAGGCTCCGTGCTTTCCACGCTCCCCATTCATTGTCTATGTAAGCAGCCGTGCAATGCATTCTGGTAGCGTGGCGTCGCAATTTGAGAAACGTGTCTATTGGCACTTTAAAGGTCCCATATTATAAAAAAGCGAGATTTTCATGTCTTTTTTATTATAAATCAGGCTTAAGTCCTGTATAAATACTGTGAAAGTATCGAAACGCTAAATCCACAGGGAAATACACACAGCCCGTATTCAGAAACTCTGCATTTGAAACAAGCTGTCAAGGATTTCTGTCCATTTGTGATGTCACAAATCTACAATATTTAGACCCTTTACACAGATTTAAACGTAAACATTCTAAATGTGTCCCAGTTTATTCCTGGTTGCAGTGTGGATGTGAATGTCATCAGCTGACAGGTAGTACACATGAACCCAAGCTGTTGCCTAGCAACGCAATTCTGTTGCAATTTCGTCGCAATTCCGTCGAAATGCACTAAAACGGAGCGTTTCAGTCAAAGGGTAAATACAGGCATATTCAGGCAGAAAGTATGAGGAAAAAGAAGGTTTTTTTTAACATTACAGCATGCAAACATGTTCTAGTAGAAACACAAAATACAAGTATGAACCTGAAAATTAGCATATTATGGGACCTTTAAAGAATGATAAATCAGCAGGTTGCTTTAAGATTGATATCTGTCTTCTTCTCAAACTCTTGTTCTCAAAGCAAATAAGCACACTTTCCATGGATGTTGAATGTTTCCTTGAAGAAAATAGACTTTTCAATAATTGAAAAGATGTTAATGTTGAGTTCATTAAACATTGCAAACGAATATTGGAACCTAAAATTCGGACTGTGTGATGTCATCTTTCCTGATAGCTGGAAACACTTCATGTTACAATACATTTTTATTCCTTGATATGTGAAGTCATTTTGATTTGGTCCTTAATTTGATGAAATTAAGAGACGTTTTTCTCGTATAAACATCAAATGAATTGTCTGTTTTTATCTCCCTGATTTGATGTGGAAACTCTTCACTCACTCTGATTTAAATATGAAGCTCAGTAAAGTTTAAAATGAGATGATGTTTTTGTGTTTCCACAGAAGACAGACAGAAGACAGACAGACGTCTCCTCCTCCATCATGAGCCAACTGTAACTGTGAGTATGACTCTGCAGCAGCGTGACCAATCACAGGCTAGGGGGGGGTTCACTCTACAGCTGTATGCTAATGAGGCTGAACTGAAGCCTGTCGAGGAAATAACCACACACACACACACACACACACACACACACACACACAACAACATATGTCCAAACACCTCCGAACAACCCGCAGGCTCACACACACACACTGCTGGTGTTCACACACACACACACACACACACACACACACACTGCTGGTGTTCACACACACACAGAAAGTCACATACTATAGCACTCAGTCACCTTTAAAATATTAGAATTACATCACATAAATAACCAGATTAGTATCTCTTTCAATATAAATCTAAGGTAATATACATATATAAAGATATAAAATACAAATATCCCTCCTATAATATGTTAAGAAACTTAGCATTAGTGTACTCAGAAGTACATATAGTGACGTTAATGGTCATTTTACAGCATTTAATGCTTTTCTAATCTTCAATAATGCTGCTATAATGTTCTTTTATTCTAATAAGTGTGTGTCTTTGGTTATAAATAAACAGTTTATAGTGTTTTATGGTATTTAATGGTTGTTTTTAATCTCCTGTGAGTTTCTACAAAGGGGACTGGTATCATTAGTTTTGAGTTATTAGTCACATTATGAGACCTGATTTAAGATAATATAATCCTTTATTAGTCCCACAGCACGCAGCAGGATTACAGCAGCAAAGTGGGACGAACAACAACAAACAACAGGCTTCAGTAAAAAACACAAAACAAGATCTAATAAATAAGCAAGTAAACAAAAAAGATATAGTCAGTAAGGAAACAGTAAAAGTGGTGTTAGTTTTCTATATTTGATTTGTTCAAGCTGCGTTATATGTGGTTAGAAAGCAGCTGTCATTTATTGAGCATTGTTTATCATGTTATATATTTTGTTCTAAACAGTTATCACAAACTAAATGAAATGACTCCACTGCAAAATAATCATTTTAAAGTCGTTTTTGAGTCCTAAAAGTTGCAAGAAGTTGCTGCTCCACTGAGATTATTTCAACCTGTTTCCAGTAAACTTGTTTCAGGAAATGTATGTAAAATTGTATATTAATCTTGGAAAACAAGACACAGGTTTCTGCACTAGAATCAAGAAGAGACTGTTCCTTTAATAATATTTTAAAATTTTAAATTAACTATTTATTCTATTCTATTTTTAGCGTATTTTTAGTTTATTTGTTAGTGCTCTTAATTATTAGTTAATTACTTTATAGTTTTCAACAATTGTTTTGCACTGAATTTCTGAGTGGTGGATGTAAGAAACACAATTTCGTTTTTATGTGGAGCATAAAAATGACAAATAAAAGAATCTTGAATCTTGAATCTTGAAGAAAAATTAAACTTGTTTCAGGAAAATTCTTGAAACAAGTCTGATTTATATTGTAAACAGGCTGAACTGGCTAATTATTGACTTTAAGGACTCAATAATGGACAAAAGGTACCTGGTAAAATAAAGTAAGCTGTTTTTACGCCAGTCGAAACCAATTTTAAAAGCACAAACAAATGAAAAATGAAGGAAAATAATAATTTTAGGTAATTAAAATGAGATAATAAAAGCATTTTGGTGGTAATTGGTGGTATTTTGTGTCTAAAGTTGGAGCAGCAGTCAGAAATGTGAGCTGATTTTGAGCTCAACGATGAGACATAAAATGAAACCTGCTGCTTTCCAAACATCCAGATGTCTGTGTGCTCCTTTATTTTAAACATGTCATGCTGGTGACATCCCATCATCCCTCACGGTGGAGGACAGACTCCTCTCCGGCTGACCCGGGTCAGATCTGACCTGCAGGAATTAGAGTTTGCTGCCTTTAAACTCTGCAGATAATCTCCGTTTGCCCCATTTGGTGACACAGAAAGAGCGCACTGATTACGCACAGCACGCGCCGACGGTATCTGGGGGCCAGATTGCTTTTTGCCCCCCCCCCCACACACACACTTCTTCTTCTTCTTCTTCTTCTTCTCCTTTTTTTTTCAACTGTGCAATTTCCTTTTCAATCACGGCGGGTCTACAGCTTGCACAAGCGCAGCCATTGTGATGCAAAGCAGGAAACCCTCCTCTCGCTATTAATTATGTATGCGTAAAATGACGGATTCATATGTCCGGAGTTAACTGTCACGCCAGCGCACATGCTGCAGCGCCGCAGCGCTCTGACATGTTGGTTTGGTTATTTGTTTCATATAGTTGGACGAATTGATCTCCATATTTCAGTGCGTAAAAGCGCGTTTCAGATCTGCTCTTTGGGGTCTTTAATCCTGGAAAATCTCTGAATGTCTTGAATTTTAAAATCTGAACTCAAGGTTTGGAGCTGCTGTTGCGCTTCTTTCCCAAGAAAATCTGTCTTAAACCTCAATTTCACTTTTATTTAATTTCTAAAATTGGTCTTAAATGTCCATCCTAAAGTTCTGCTGAATCTCCAGCTTGCAATTCTACATTTTTACGTCGTTATGTGTCTCCTTTTTGGACACATCAGACCCCCCCACCACCACCCAAAGGAGACACATAAAGCCGAGGCACGTGTAGATTTCTATACAAACTCATCAGACCGTAAAAGCAGGAGGCTCCTGGCGTGTGCCCGGGTCGAGACGAGGAGGAGGAGGAGGAGGAGGAGAGAGTGTGTAGGAAGGGAGGGGGTGAAATACAATAAACCCTTCAGGTACATCTGCTTTGCAATCTGCAAATCCTCCCTCCATCTCCACCGGCTCCGTCTCTCAGAGAACTGATTTCTAAATACTGCTGCTGGTTTACAAAACACTAAAAGAAAACAAAAACTCTCAGGTCGTCTGGATCAGGTCTCCATCCTCCATCACATCCTCCATCACCCCCTCCATCCTCCATCACCCCCTCCATCCTCCATCACCCCCCTCCATCACTCCCTCCATCCTCCATCACCCCCCCTCCATCACTTCCCTCCATCACATCCTCCATCACCCTCTCCATCCTCCATCAGCCCCCTCCATCCTCCATCACCTCCCTCCATCACCTCCCTCCATCAACCCCTCCATCACCCCTCCATCACCCTCTCCATCCCCTCTCCATCACCTCCCTCCATCACCTCCCTCCATCACCCTCTCCATCCCCTCCCTCCATCCCCCCTCCATCCTCCATCCTCCCCTCCATCACCCTTTCCATCCTCCATCACCCCTCCATCACCCCCTCCATCACCTTCTCCATCACCTCCCTCCATCCTCCATCAGTCTCTCCATCCTCCCACACCCACTCCCCAAAGCCCTCTGCTGCTCCTGATTGGTCGAGGATGAGTCAATAGGGAACAATGTCATCATGTCGCTTTAAAAAGCAGCAGCTATGTTTCTGTGTTGTTAGTGAAGCAGCTCGGAGGAGAACAGAGAACAGAGAGAACAGAGAGAACAGAGAGAACAGAGGACCAGCAGCAGCAGCAGGAGAGGAAACAACAGAAAGAAGCATCAGATGAAGTGAACGAGGATCTGTTCTCGTCCAAAGTGCCTTCAGCTCTCCGTCCAGCAGCGAAACATGCCGAGAGGATTCCTGGTGAAGCGGAACAAGAAGAGCAACCCGGTGTCCTACCGGGTCCGCTCGGAGGAGGAGGAACCGGAGCGATCCGCCGCTGACGCGCCGCCGCCTCCGGTACCGCTGCTGCCGCTCCGCTGCGCGCCGCTCGCCTCCGTCCCGGTGCGCGCACAGACGCCGACGCCCACCTGCGGAGCTGCGGCCACGGCTCCGGAGCGGGTCTGCAGACCGGTGCAGTTCGGGAACCCGGAGGTGGTTTACCAGACTCTCTACAGCCCGACCCGCCCGGTCAGCCAGGACCATGACCGCTCCTACCTGGAGAGACGCGTCAACCTCGGATCACCTGTCTCTGCCGCGTCTTACCCGACTTCAGCAGCCCTCCCAGCTCTGGACCACCTCTACAACCCGGTGGACCTGAAAACCGGCTCCAGCACCAGCAGCCGCAGCGAAGCCCGGGCCACACACACCGCGTCGCTCAAGCGGCTGTCCAGCGACACATCCAGCGCGTCGCTCCCCACCGCGGCGACCAAGCGGCCGCACAGCGACACCGAGCGCAAAAGCAAACCAGCCTCCAAGAAAACCAAAGCGATCCGGAAACTGCACTTTGAGGATGATGTCACCACGTCTCCGGTTCTGGGGCTCAAGATTAAAGAGCCTCCGGTGGACCCGAGACCTCAGCAGCCCGGCGGAGACAACAACGTCCCGATGGGGGAGTTCGTGTGCCAGCTGTGCCGCGAGGCGTACGCGGACCCGTTCTCTCTGGCGCAGCACAAGTGCTCCCGGATCGTCCGGGTCGAGTACCGGTGTCCTGAGTGTGACAAGGTGTTCAGCTGCCCGGCGAACCTCGCCTCGCACCGGCGTTGGCACAAACCGAAGCCGCAGAGCGCAGCCGCCGCCGGTGCGCAACATTTGGAGGCGGCGTCCGGTAAGACGGCACCGGACGAAGCGAAGGATTCTAGTGACAGGGACACGCCCAGTCCCGGACCGTCCGAGTCCGGCTCAGAGGAAGGGCTGTATGATTGTAATCACTGTGGGAAAAAGTTTAAGCGCCAAGCGTACCTGAGGAAGCACCTGGCATCTCAGCACGGCTCCCCGAAACCGGCGGTGGCGGTGGTAGTGGCAGTGGCGGAGGACTTGGACGCGCCGGCTGCGGCGGCCTGCGAGCAGAACGCGGCGCCGCTCAACCTGAGCGCCTCCAGCTGCCACCTGTGTCCCGTCTGCGGGGAGAACTTCACCAACAGAGGCAGCCAGGAGCGCCACATCCGCCTGCTGCACTCCTCGCAGGTTTACCCGTGTAAGTACTGCCCCGCCGTGTTCTACAGCTCGCCGGGACTCACCAGACACATCAACAAGTGCCACCCATCTGAGAACCGGCAGGTTATCCTGCTGCAGATGCCGCTGCGCCCCGCCTGCTGATCCGGGACTTTAAAGGCTGCTTTCACACCGAAATACCGAGAGCAAGAATCCAGCTCTGATTGTGAGACTTTAAGGTTACACTGCAAAAAGAACCGTCAGGCTCCTGAAGTCTGAAATCAAATGAAACATAGATGGCACTTTGAGAGATTTATTTCCTCTTGTTTCAGGTATTTGGTTAAAAAAAATCACCAAATTTTAATCAGTTCTCCTCTTTTAAGACCTTTAACACCCTGAACTCTGAATTCATTCAACACTTCTAGAAGAATGTCCCTGTGTTTGTCTTATTCTGGGATGTTAATTCAAGCTCATCGACGGATGTTTTTGCAGTGTAACTCTGTAGAGGTCAAAGGTCACCGCTCACCTGCAGCTGGCAGGGATTCAGTGCCTTGCCCGAGGACACTTCAGCAGGTTCTGGGTGTGTGTGTGTGTGTGTTTGAACCCTGGCCTATAATCCCCCCCACCACCCACCACCCCATCTCTGACGTCACTCTCCAAACACTTAAAGCGTTAGACTGTTCATTTATTTTTCTAGCATCTCTGCACAAGTGCTATTAGCTTCTAGACCTAAGAGAGAGGAGACGACCTGTAGCCGACGAAGAGCCGAACTCACCTTATCTCATCACTCGGACTAGCTTTAACGTATATAGCTTGTGGATCTGTGGATCAGTAGCTGTCGCCTGAAAACAAGAAGAGTCGAAGTAGTGTAGCCGGTTAATGCCTTCTGGATTAGAGCTGTAAAACTGCCTTAAACTGATCTGATTGTCTTTTTATTTATTGATCTCTGGCTGGGTACGATATGATTATTATTTTTTACAAAGCCTCCTGTATTATTACTATACAGTATATCTAACTCCTTTGTGTTTTTTCTATTTATTTATGTATTTATTAAATTATTTGTGTAAATTATTGTGCGGTCTGTTGCTGTGTTTTCATGATGTAGCCAAATTCTTTAATTTATATGGAGACGATGTGAAGAGGAGGACGGACGGCGTGTTCATTATAGCAATCAATGACTTTTATCAGCCACTCCTCGATAAATAATAATAATAATAACTGAATGCAATCATTGATTTTATTTTGTTTTGTTGTTTTTTTGTAACCCTTAGCTCTTATACTGCTTCGGATGTTTCTGCAGTATTTTGCTAAATGTCCAAAAATAATAAAAACCAAACTGAGAAACAGTTTTTATTCTGTCTTGTGTGTCTTTTGGAGCTTTTTAACATACAAAAATATATATTTGCAGATGTGGTTTAACAGCTGGATTAAAACCCTAAATCAACTTAAATGCTGTTTAAAAAGATCTCACTATAACATTACTTAATTTCATCTTTATTAATGTATTTTTTTGTCAAATATTTAAGATTCTTAGTCTATAAATATCAGAATAAACCTTTAAAAAACAATATGTGATTCAAGTGGTGGAATGTAACTCAAGTACTGTACTTAAATATTTGAGGTACGTGTGCTTTGAGTATTTCTATTTATACTTCACTACAGTTCAGAGGGTGAATATTCTACTTTTACACCACTACATTGGTAGTTATAGTATTTACATATAGAACATGCTTTTTGCGAAATATCCCAAAACAATAAAAACCAAACTGAAAAACACTTTTGGAGGTTTTTTAACTTATATATAAATATATATGCAGAGGTGGATTTGAACCCTTAATCATCTTAAATGCTGTTTAAAAAGATCTCCATACATGGTGATATAAAACTTCTTCATTTGATCTGTATTAATGTATTTTTTGGGGCTAAAAACAATCAAATATTTTACGATTCTTAGTCTAAAAATACCAGAATAAGCCTTTAAAAACCAATATGTGATTCAAGTGCTGGAATGTAACTCGAGTACTGTACTTAAATACAACTTTGAGGTACTTGTGCTCTACTTGAGTATTTCTATTTCATGCCTCTTCACTCCAGTTCAGAGGGTGAGTATTGTACTTTTACACCACTGCACTGGTAGTTATAGTTGGTATTTACTTGTATCAGAGTATCTTTACAGTGTGTTAGTATTACTTGTACTTCAGTAAAGGACCTGAGTACTTCCTCCACCGCTACGTGTTGCATGGTAAAGACCTCAGGGTCATTAAATTCCCAGAGAAATGTGACCTTGTGGTCCCTGAAAGCAGCACATGTGAAGGTATTTCAACAGATGACGTCACATCCAGACGCTTCTGATGTCTCAGTCTCATGTGGTGGGATGTATCAGTGGCATCAGAGACCAACGTGGCTTTGTTATCCCAAACAAATATTAATAAATGTATGCAAATGTATGTATATATTTATTATTGTAAATCAATGAACAACACAAATCAATGACAGATATTGATCCAGAAACCCACACAGGTACTGCATTTAGCATAAAACAATATGCTCCAATCATAACATGGCAAACTGCAGCCCAACAGGCAACAACAGCTGTCAGTGCGTCAGTGTGCTGACTTGACTATGACTTGCCCCAAACTGCATGTGATGATCATAAAGTGGGCATGTCTGTAAAGGGGAGACTCGTGGGTACCCGTAGAACCCATTTACATTCACTGATCTGGAGGTCAGAGGTCAAGGGACCCCTTTGAAAATGGATATGACAGTTTTTCCTCGCCAGAATTTAGAGTAAGTGTGGAGCATTATTTAACGTCCTTCACTACAAGCTAGTCTGACGTGGAGATTTTTTTGGGACATTTTCTTTTTCTTTTTTTTTCACATTTTTCTTTCTTCTGAACATTTTTGGACAAAAACGCTCACACATTTATATATCCGGAGGTCAGAGGTCAAGGGACCCCTTTGAAAATGGACATGACAGTTTTTCCTCTCCAAAATTTAGAGTTTATTTAACCCCCTTCCTGACCAGCTGGTCTGACATCGGTTGGTACCGATGGACTCATTACTGGTTTTCTATGATATCTGTTGCTTCTCTCGCTCTAAACCTGAACCTGAACCTGCTGCAGCCTCTGAAAGACGGTAAAGTCGGTCAGGATTGCTTGAAGCTTCGCTGTGTTTTAAACAATGATGAAATTAATGAATTCATTTATCAGAACTTATAAAACAGAACAAATGTTGATAAAAACAAACTTCTGTTGCCGACTTCTTTTGAGAGAATTTTTCACAACATCTGGATGGAAACCTTTAACCTCACCTCCACCTTAACCTCTCCATCACACCATCACACACTCTCTGACACACTCTCCCCGTCTCCAGCTTTACCACACACACACACACACACACACACACACACACACACAGAGGCAGGCCATCAGTGTGTGTCTCTGACAGGTGTAAGCCAGCTGGGGAGCAGACTGCAGATAAGAGCTCCAGATAACACACACAGTCTGTATAATGGAGCGGAGCAGAAATAAAGAGTGTGATCAGGAAGCAGCAGCTGTCGGAGCTGCAGGACTCAAACTGAACATCTCAACATGTTTCATCACAGACGAGCTTCAACACTACATATTCTTTATTTATTTAACTTTCTTTATTGTCATCTTATGCACAAAAAAATACAACTAAATTAGTCGTTATAATAAATAAAGCAGTCGTTGGCATTTAAATGTTCCCTTCAACAAAGCTCCATAATAATTATGTATATAAAAAAGCAAAATGAACATAACATAGCAAACATAAAATAGTGAGAGTTAAAATATAGGGCTCAAATATAAACAAATAAATATAAAATAAGTAATGTAAATTTGTGGAAGACAATATTTCAAACAGATTTTATTTTATTAATTAATTAATCTTATTATTTCAAATTGTTTATTGAAGAATTTCTTCCAGCCCAGTCGCACAGCAGGTCGTGAAATAGTCACGAAATTTAATGTAATGATTCATTAATTATTTTTCCGCGATGGTCAGCACGAAATCAATTCATATGTAATCCACGTTATTGTGCACCAGGAAGTAAGAAGAGCGGCCCTGAATCGGATAAGAGGTTACCGATAACGAATGAATGAATGAACTTTTGGTAAGATAACATATGAACATGGTAAACATTGTATCTGTTAACCATCGGACGGCGATGACAGACGGTTAGTTTCGGTGAACCTGTTAAACATTAGTGGACGAGGTTCAGCTTCAGCCTCCAGTCCAGGTTTCGTCCTTCAAAGGAGGCAACAGAGAAATGTGTTTCCAGGTTGAATCCGAGCCGGTTAGAGAGGAGATGATATAAAACTGTTCCAGATGATTCCTCCAACGTCTCAGTCAGCGTTAATGTGTTTCTGTTGCTTCTCTCTGCTGCTGCTGTCGTGTGTTTTCTTCACTTGTTATCAGACATGAAAGCGACACGATGTGATTGGATTAGTGTGGTTTAATCAGACATCACTGCTCTGTAATGCTGTTAGTCCAGGACAGGCAGTAACGTTACACCCTCTGCTAGTGTGTGAGTGGATGAATGACTGTGTTGTTGTTTACCTGCAGCATGTAGACGTACATAGAACAGATAAACCGCATCATCTGGCAACAAGAAAACAAGTGTTCTCATGCAACGTTCATAGCTATACCTACGAGAATAGAGCACTGTAATTCATATAAATCCCACGAAATGAATTCATATATAATCCACCAACCTGATCTCACAGGAAGGCGTATAAATACCACCACATTTCACAGATATTCCACGTGTCAGGAGTAAACATTTTTGCCTTTTCGTACGCCACACAAACGTCCGCAGTTACTAACTTAGGTTCTTAGTAAGGTTCAGGCAAGAAAACCACTTAGTTAGAGTAAGGTAAAACGTCGTGGTTGGGATTAAAATAAGATCGTAAACTAAGTAAAACACGTACGGAAACAACTACGGAAAACACGTCACCAACGTCAATAAAAAACGTGTGACAATCGTCACTAACGTAACTTACAAAACAGAACACAGATCAACAACGGTTTGGAACACGCGTCTCCATCCACCTCCCCACTTCCTGCTCTTTCTCACTTTTTATTCTACGTCACTAACTCTTACCGTAGCATTGATCCGTGGATGTGTTTCACAGGATACAATGTACCACAATCTTTTCCTAAACCTAACAAGTTGTTTCCTGTGAAGACGGAAGTTTATTTTGAAAAGACTGTAGGCATGTAACGAGGGGAAATTGATACGTCGTGTTGTTGGACGTTCGTAGGAAAAAACGCACGAAAAAATGAGGAATAACTTTTCGTAAAATATCATACGAACCTGTTGAATGAGGATACGTTGAACAAGCAGTGTTAGCGCTCATGTTTCTGTGCATTAAGACTACATTTTCCATCAGCACCATCGCTTTCAGGCCATCCATCTGTTACAAACATTCATCCATCCGTCCTTCCAATGACACAACCATTTATTAATCCACTTATCCATCCAACCGTCCACCTATTCCTCAACCCATCCATCCCTCTGTCCATTCACCCATTCTCATATTCATCCATCCATAGTTACTATGATTATCCATCCAATCATCCATCATTCATCCATCCATGACCCATAACCCATCCATCCATCCATCCATCAGGTACATATTTCTTCACCACCTCCACCAGGAGCTCCGTCCAATATGTGAAAACACCTCAACAAAGGGTCCATGTTGAAATCTGTGATCAGAAATGGAGATAATAATCAATATCTGGCCAATATTAAGTGTATTTAGACTCTTGTGATGATAGATTCATCTTAAATGATTCAAACACATTTAAAATGTGAAATACTAAATTCTTCTTCTCTAAATGGAGAATATGAATTTCTGATGAGTGGGTGCTGAGTTACATCACACCAGCTCACCTTGCATCCTTTCACCTCTTCCTCCTCCTCCTCCTCCTCCGCTCTGCCCTCCATCATGTCCGCCCGCCCTCTCTCTCTCTCTCAGCTGCTGCACGCGCCTCCTCTTATCTCCAACACGCTCAAACAAAAGAGAAACAGAGTAAACAGCGTCCTCGCCGCCTCGCCTCCTCTCTGCGTAGGCCGGGGGAAGTCAAACAGACCTCGGGGGCATTTTCCAGGCCGGCAGGTGTTGGTGTCAGAAGCAGGCGAGCGTGGCGTCGAGAGTCAACAAGTGGAACACAAACACGGGAGCGCTGTTTTTTAAGAGCAGATTAAAGCTGCTGCTTTCAGAGTGTTTGTGACTTTTGTTCAGTCGACACGTGGGCGCTGAAGTCAAAGAGGTAAATCCTCATGTTTGTTAAATACGCTGTCGTGTTTCTGCACTGAACGTCCAGCCGGCCACCTGTCAATCACAACAGAGTGATTCATTATGATTATGTGAGGCATTAACACAGACTGTATATAAGAGGTGAATGTAGTCACTCTGGCCATCTGGGTGCCCGTTGGCGTCTTAGTTTTTGCCCGTTGGCGTCTTAGTTTTTGCCCGTTGGCGCCTTCGAGTTTTTTTGTTGCCGTCTTGGATTTTGGCCCGTTGGCATCTTGGTTTCTGGGCTTCGCCATCTTGGATTTTGCCCGTTGGCGTCTTGGTTTCTGGCTGTCGCCATCTTGGTTTCTGGCCATCACCATCTTGGTCTTTGGCCGTCGCCATCTTGGTTTAAGGCCGTCGCCATCTTGGTCTTTGCCCATTGCCGTCTTGGTTTCAGGCCGTCGCCGTCTTGGTTTCTGGCCGTCGCCATCTTGGTTTCTGGCCGTCGCCATCTTGGTTTCTGGCCGTCGCCATCTTGGTTTCTGGCCGTCGCCATCTTGGTTTCTGGCCGTCGCCATCTTGTGAAAACGAACAGTAACTGATGTTCGGCGCTTCTTTCTGAGCTGTTCCTCTGAATAATCATTATAAATGTCAGCGGGGTTATCGTCAGGAGTTCTCAGTTCATACAAGTAGCTGATGGTATTTACAGACGATGCATTATTGTTATAATTATAAAAAGACTCATTCAACATCAACAACTAGTGCAGTTACTTTATATACAGTATATGAGAAGGTGATGAGCATCAACATCCTGCTGTCCTTGTTGGACCTGTTTATATTCCAGAATAAGTAATAACAGAACAGTGCTACAGTTAAAGTATGTAGACAGATTTAATAATTAGTACGGAGGCAGCTGATGAGAATCCGACGGAGGTTTTCAGCAGAGACTCCGTTCATGTTGGACCTCTCAAAGCGTTGTTGTGTGATGTTTGTGTCATCGACAATGTAGAAATATGTGTTCTAACCTAACAGCACCTCTTCTGTCTGAACCACAGCTCGAGGATTTATCAATAAATCAAACTAAAAGCCGTCCTGTAGATCCAGCCTGTTTGGACCTGCGACGTCACGCCCAAGGTCAGTGTGTGCTGACTGCTGATCAGCTTTGCGGAGCAGGATACAGCTGGCTGTGATACCCATCTCCCCTCTGATTAGCTGGGCTCAAGTAAAACCTTAATCGCCTTGTTGACTTGAGAGGAGCTCAGAGAGGGAAAGCTAATTAACTCAGCACAGAGACTCAGAGGAGTTTCAGGAGGAGAGTCTCTCAGATACACAAACATTCTGCAAGAAACACATTTTATAGAGCGAATGCTTTCATATATCTGGTCTGTTTGTCTTTATGTAGCGCCGACCGGAGGATCAGTTCTCTCTCTGAGTGATTGTCTGGTCACAGCGTGGATTAGTTCATGTGTTCTCTGAGAAACCAGATACTTTATATTTTATTATACCACTTCTACTTCAGTATATTTTGTTTGCCTAATTACACTGATAAAACAAAAGACAACACATTTAAATCAGGCTACTTTTCTGACATTTAGACGATGTCTTGGCTCAGATTGTGCTTCTCTTTGTCAGCCCAATCTGGCGACGCCGGCTCCAGACAACCGAACTCACTCTTTTTGATTACCTCTTTATCTGTTTTTGACTTATTTAAACACACACTTTCCTTTTGTTTCATCAGCAGGTGTCCGTCTTAAGTCTCCATCTCAACTGTGATAACGCTCTTTTCAGAAATGACATTAAAACTTCTCAGTGTTTAATCGTCTTAACTTCCAAAAACAAAAACTGAATTTTACTGATTTGAAGATTCTCTGAAACATTTCTGGCGTCTTCTGTCTGTTACTGTATAAAACCACTTCTTATTGGGTTTTATACTGGGTCTGTATGGGTTTATACTGGTTTTATACTGGGTCTGTATTGACAGGTTTTATTCTGGTGATGTATGGGTTTATACTGGTTTTATACTGGGTCTGTATGGTTTTATACTGGTTCTTTATGGGTTTATACTGGTTTTATACTGGGTCTGTATGGTTTTATACTGGGTCTGTATGGGTTTATACTGGTTTTGTACTGGGTCTGTATTGACAGGTTTTATACTGGTTCTTTATGGGTTTATACTGGTTTTATACTGGTTCTTTATGGGTTTATACTGGGTCTGTATGGGTTTATACTGGTTTTGTACTGGGTCTGTATGGTTTTATACTGGTTCTGTGTGGGTTTATACTGGTTTTATACTGGTTCTGTATGGGTTTATACTGGTTTTGTACTGGGTCTGTATGGTTTTATACTGGTTCTGTATGGGATTATACTGGTTTTATACTGATTCTGTATGGGTTCATACTGGTTTTGTACTGGGTCTGTATTGACAGGTTTTATACTGGGTCTGTATGGGTTTATACTGGGTCTGTATGGTTTTATACTGGGTCTGTATGGTTTTATACTGGGTCTGTATGGGTTTATACTGGTTTTGTACTGGGTCTGTATGGTTTTATACTGGTTCTGTGTGGGTTTATACTGGTTTTATACTGGTTCTGTATGGGTTTATACTGGTTTTGTACTGGGTCTGTATGGTTTTATACTGGTTCTGTATGGGATTATACTGGTTTTATACTGATTCTGTATGGGTTCATACTGGTTTTGTACTGGGTCTGTATTGACAGGTTTTATACTGGGTCTGTATGGGTTTATACTAGTTTTGTACTGGTTCTGTATGGGTTTATACTGGTTTTGTACTGGTTCTGTATTGACAGGTTTTATTCTGGGGATGTAATTGAGGAACAGCTTTTTGCATCTGCTGTGGTTGAAAGCACACGTCTGTTGTGTAATTCCTAAAATCCTGCAGAACATCAGTGTGTTCTGTAAGCTTTTGTTCGGAGGGTTGAGGTAATGGGTGGGGCTGGAGGTGGGGGGTGCTGTGTGCAGCTGATTTGAGGGCCCTGGTGAACACAAAGGGGCCAGGACCTCCTCCACACATGCCCTACACAATGCCCCGGCCCTAATGCTTGTAAATCTATTCACACATCCACAGGCCAAAGATAATAACAAGCTGTTCAGAATGAATTTCTAATGAGCAAACTGAAGCCCGTCTCTCTCTCTCTCTCTCTCTCTCTGCTTCACAGTCAGCCGTGAAACAAACGCCTGTTTAGCATCGATGCAGAGATGTGTACGTATACGGACCAATAGCGTTGGATTAACTACAGGCAGATGAACGACCCGCCTATAAAGGAATCTGAGAGATGAAAACATGCAGATTTAATTTAAATTTAAACATTTGGTTCTTCGTCTACACAAAGAGAATTTCTACGAGTGCAAAAGAGTTTTAATTCCCAAATTTCTGTAAATATGAGCTGCAGAGGTCAAATCTGCAACACTCAACTTTAAATTTAAAATCTTAAATTTGTAGATTTCCGTCCTGGTTGGTTTAATACGACAGTAAACACTAGTTGAGCAGCTACAACGTCATAAATACAACAGAAGAAAAAACGCTGGTGTTTCTGTTTACAGTGCAGTCAAACTAACGCACATTGTTTTCATAAATAAGTCAGTTAATGAGGTATACTTTACATTTCCTGTGGCTTCTTCACAATAAAAGCCACCCTGTGTTTCTTCAGGGTGTAATGTGAAGCAGCAGCACTAGTAGAAAATGTTGTATTAGCATTAGCAGTAACTTAACAGCTCTGATACAGCTGTTAAGTTACAGCTGTATTAAGTTAAGTTGATGTTAATAGAGAGTTGAAGTCCCGCCCCTTCCGGTGGACCGCCATGGGACCTTATTTCTGAAATATATGTACGGTAGTTAACGGAGAGAGACCATTGATCGGCGTCTTGGTTTTTTGCCGTCACCATCTTGGTTATTTGGTCGTCACCATCTTGGTGTTTTGCAACCAGAAGTGACACGAGAGGGTGGAGCTAAGAACAACCGATCGCCAAATAAGACATTTTTAGACGTCCAAAATGTTGTTATTAACCTTGATGAAGTGAAAACACACTGTGAAAGGGTTAAAGTTCTAAGATGAAAACACGGACAACGCCGTGGTTCAAATTCTAATCCTAAATATTTTAATGAAATCCCAACAGGCCTTTAATGTATTCTGTGATTACTTCATTATATATTTCATTGTTAGTGGCAGGATTCAAATCACCACTTATGCACGAGAGATTGACAGGAAACGGAGCAGCATGTGGTCCAGCCTCGCTGCGTTCAGGGACCCTGTTGGGGGGATCTGGTTCAGGTTTTGGCTGTGAAGGTGTTTGAGTCCCAGAGCAGCTAAAGAAAGGTCATCAGAGGTCGCAGCAGCTCGTCTCCTCACCGCCGCAGGAAGCACGAGCATAATTATGTAAATCAATTATTATAATACAATATCATTATGGCTTTTATCACAGATTTACTCTCACATGACTGTTTCATGTTGCAGTGTTAATGTTATAATATTACTTTAGTTAGCATCGTGTGTGTGTGTGTGTGTGTTAGAGCCATCCACTTTTCTCATTCAGTGTTAACCTCCTGATGACTGCAGCTAATGAAAAGCCTGCAGAGAGGAAGGAGGTGTGTGGTGTTGGGGGGGTTTGCTGCCTATTCTTGTCCCTGTTTGGGGCGGGGTTAGGGGACCGGTTGCCAGGGCCGACGGTGACTCCCGGGCCCCCGGCTGACAGCGGCAGGCTGTCGGGTCGAGCGGGCCGTCTGGCGAGCAGGCGCGGCCCTCCTCAGTGAGCTGGCACGCGCCGGCGCAGCAGCAGCCGGGCCGAGGCATGACGAATCACTGAAAGAAACCTCGGCAAGGCCGCGCGGAGCAACACCTGAGCCACCGAGCTGAGGGGGGGTCGGGGGTCGGGGATGGAGGGAGGAGTCCGGCGGTCCGATGGCACAGAAACCAGAACAGACAAAAGCAGACAAGAAGAAACCTAAACACCGATGTCATCAACATTCTCCTGAAATTACATTTATCATCATTTGAGAAAAAGTTCTTGAAGAAGAATTTGTTTTCAGTTCATGAAAGTTGATTATAATATGCCTAAAAATGTCTTGTTCAGCCTTCGGTTGTTCTTAGCTCCACCCTCTCGTGTCACTACTGGTTGCAAAAAACCAAGATGGTGACGGCCAAAAACCAACAGTCTCTCGCTGTTGACTACTGTACATACTGTATGTTTTCAGAAATAAGGTCCCATGGTGGTCCACCGGCGGGACTTCACCTCTCGTCGTTTGGTGTAAGGTCGGCATTAGTTAAATTCCTTTAAATTCAGTTTTAATAACACTATTGATATTTGTTTCACATGCATATAGTTCATATTTTACCTGTGACAACTTTATTTTTACGTGATAATAAGAAACTTAACCCGTTCATACATGTTGCTTTAAGAGGCCACTAGACGGACATAGCTCTAGTCAGAGGTCACGGACAGACCTCTGAGCAGACGGCGGTTCAGCGTCTTGCTCAAGGACACTACAGCAGCGACATGTTTTATACTGGTAGAATATAAACCCTCACAAGGTCGTTCCTTCAGCCGCTCTCTGAATAACGAGGATCCCAAACAGAGGTAGTCTGTCTGGGATCAATACTCGGGTCTCCTCGCTCCTCCTGAGTCCACCGAACTTTAAACCAATTACTGCAGTTACACGCAGGCATTCGGGGAAAAATACTTTGCTAATTGAAGTTTATCTGTCGTCATTTTTAAAACGCAGATGGTTCAATACTGAGAACTGAGCTCTTCGGATGATTCACAACATAAAGAGCATGTTTCAGTTTAATGCCAGCAATCATTTTGTTCTGAGTGGGTGTCAATTCTCTGAAAACGGCCGTTTGTAAAGTCCTCATTTAGGCTTTTTATATAATTGTTATAAAATGTTGTGATACTGTAAATTGTAAAAATGTGTGATTTAGTGATGAGGCTTTGGTTGCTATGGCAGCTGAACTGGTGACGACCCCCCGATTCACCCTGAAGCTGCCAATGAAAAGAAACTGCCTCGAGCGAACTCAACAGGACATTCCTGTTCAATATTTAAAACATCAGATATTTATTCAGTCAAAACATATCTGAGCTGAACTCTGACGATGTTTTAAACTTTCCCTAACAGGGTTTTCACACGATGTCTCCTCTGAAGCCAGAGTGCTGCCCCTCGGACTTCTCCTGCTATGGACCAAATATGGTGTCATTCATGTCTGACCGTCACCATCTTGGTTTCTGGCCATTGCCATCTTGGTTTCTGGCCATCGCCATCTTGGTTTTTGGTCGTCGCCATCTTGGTTTCTGGCCATCGCCATCTTGGTTTCTGGCCGTCGCCATCTTGGTTTTTGGTCGTCGCCATCTTGGTTTCTGGCCGTCGCCATCTTGGTTTCTGGCCATCGCCATCTTGGTTTCTGGTCGTCACCATCTTGGTTTTTGGTCGTCGCCATCTTGGTTTTTGGTCGTCGCCATCTTGGTTTTTGGTCATCACCATCTTGGTTTTTGGTCGTCACCATCTTGGTTTTTGGTCGTCACCATCTTGGTTTTTGGTCATCACCATCTTGGTTTTTGGTCATCACCATCTTGGTTTTTGGTCGTCGCCATCTTGGTTTTTGGTCATCACCATCTTGGTTTTTGGTCGTCGCCATCTTGGTTTCTGGTCGTCACCATCTTGGTTTCTGGTCGTCACCATCTTGGTTTTGGCCGTCACATCTTGGTTTTTGGTCGGAGTTAAACCCCGAGAGCTTTCTAGAGTTGCGTGGCGTTCCCGTGATCTCGATGGTTTAGTGTCAGGTCGTCATAAAACTCAGTCCAAGCCGTCTTCAATCAGTCTTTTTCTCCTCTTGATGTTCCAATAAAATCAAACAAGTTTAATATTATCGTGAGTTCAATGAGGCGAACATGAGGTGATGTTCTCTATTCTCTGACATTTAGTAGACCAAACGATTAATTAAGCGACTAATCAGCAGGTTAATTGATGTATAGATAATTATTTATCGCAGCCCTAAACGTCAGCTTACAGCCGACAGGATTCATGAACGTCGGAGTTGTTGTTTGACGTTAAGGACTCTTTTAGCGTTTCAGTGGTTAACAGACCTGATCTTGTGTTGTTGACACATTAAAGCTGCATTAACACATTTTTGGCCAGAAGGAGGAAGGAAACATTAAAAACAAGCTGTCAGACTCATAAAACTATAACGTTTTTATGGTTAACGCGTTAGCAGACAGCTGCCTTCTTCCTCATCTAACAGACATGAAGCAACATTATCATCACACTGGAGTCGTGTTTGTGTCCACCTGATATTTATATTTACTTAACCACAATGTTGAGGTACTTCACTTGAGTATTTCCATTGTATGCTACTTTTCGAGGCAAATATTACACTTTTTACTCCACTACATTCATATGATAACTTTAGTTACTTTGTAGATTCAGTTTATTAATTTAAAATATAAATCAATAATAAATAATGATGTATTATTATAGATTAAACTACTCAGCACTTTATAAGTATATATTAAGTCCACCTTTACCAGCTGCAACATTAAAGTGACGAACACATGAATGCATTGATAATTCAACGTATCCTCACACAACGGTTTGTATGTTTATGATATAGTTTTTTGGGTGTTTTCCTACGAATGTCCGGAAACACACGTCAATTTAAGCTCGTTACATGCATACAGTCCAGTCCAGTCCATCTGCAACCGCTTATCCCGTTAGGGGTCGCGGGGGGGCTGGAGCCGATCACAGCCGACATTGGGCGAAGGCAGGGTACACCCTGGACAGGTCGCCAGTCCATCGCAGGGCTGACACATAGAGACAGACAACCATTCACGCTCACACTCACACCTACGGGCAATTTAGAGTCCACAATTAACCTAACCTGCATGTCTTTGGACATGCATACAGTCTTTTCAAAATAAACTTCCGTCTTAACAGGAAACAACTTAGTTAGGTTTAGGAAAAGATGGTGGTTTGGGTTAAAATAACTACTGAAGTGGCGTTACTTAAGTACGGAAGTTACGTGACAAATAAATCAACGTTGACTTCTGGTTTCACACGGGACATGAACAGCGGTCTCCTGGTGAAAGTCTGGTGTTTTTTTGACCGATCCATCCACCTCGACCTCCTCGCTACGCGGCGATTGTCGTACTTTATACTTCCTGGTTCATGATTACGTGGATTAAATATGCATTTATTTCGTAGGATATGAACGAATTACAGTACATTACTTTTTGTAGGTATAGCTTCGAATGGTGTATGAGAACAACCTGAATAACTACGCTGATATACTTTTATACTTTTACTTTAATAAGATTTGCAATTGAATGCAGGACTTTTACCTAACGGAGTATTTTCTACACCGTGGTGTTGCTACTTTTACTTCAGTGAAAGATCTGAGTACTTCTTTTACCTCTGCTTTTTAGCTCTGTTTTTGGTCTCCACCAACTCTTTAGCTGCTAAATGCTCCACTATGTTCACCAGCTAGTCCGTAGTAAATGTGACGTACCCCAACGCAATAGAGAAGTATTTATTTCTTTGCACTATTTGTACTGTTACAACTTCTGAACACTTGACTTGTATAGAGACATTTTATTTTTATTATTGTATTATTTCTATTCTGTGTAAGTACATTGAGAGAGCTGCATAAAACTGGAGTCAAATCCCAAGTATGTCTGTATATACTTGGTGAAATAAACCTGATTCTGAGACTAGATATTGTCTTAGATTTTGGACATGGTAATACGCCGTAAGTGTTCCTGGTTTTAAAGGCTGCATTACAGTGAAGTGATGTCATTTTCTAAACTTACCAGACCGTTCTAGCTGTGCTATTGTTTGACTTTAGTCGCTTATTAGTCATTATGTCCATATTACTGATCATTATTTCTCAAAAATCTCATTTTGTGAATATTTTGTAAAAGCACCAACAGTCACCGCTTTGTTGCAATATCGATATCTCTAAATTATAGAGTACAGTCTAGACCTGCTCGATATGAAAAGCGTCCTGAGATAACTTCTGCTATGATTTGACGCTATATAAAAATAAACTGAATTGAATAATTCAAATAAAGAAAAACTCCCCAAAAAATACTTTTAACAGGAAAAAAAGAAGAAAGAAAGAAAGAAGTAGTGCAATACAGAATCCCTCAGTTAGGACGGACAGACGTGTAACAGAAGTCGTGCATACAGAATAAATCAACATGATGAAATGAACGTATAGACAATCCTAAAATGTAAAATGTATAGTTGTGAAGCCAGACGGTTCAGATGCCTCCTGTCACGCCCGAACAATGACAGGCATCAGTAATTGAAACATAACGGCACCCCGGTGTTGTAGCTGGAGGGCCTGAGCTCTTTGCAGACCTGGATCGATACGGGTCAGGGAGAAAGGGTCGTCTGAAGTCCCCGTAAAGTGACAGAGGTTTGAAGAGGTTTGGCCGCTGGCAGCTGAGGCCGGATTAACCCTCTCCAGACCCCGCAGTTGGACAACTTGTTTCATTGCCTAATGGAGCTGCAGGCGAGGGGATTAATGCGATGGCAGACCATGATGAGAAGTCTCTCACCTCAAAGATGATGTAAGGACGCCGGACCTGCTGGCCTTTGACAGGTCATTATCTCTCAGAGACGTCTGCTGCAGGGAGCTTCTGTTCTCTTTAACCTTGAATCATCCTTCGGCTGTAAACAGGAATAAAAAGAGAAGATTCCACCAGGGGGGCATTTTCTCAAGTGTTTGTGAAGCGGGTCAAGCACGCTCGAGGAAAAACCGTCTCTGCAGATCTGTCCTTGAATCGAAGAAACAAGACATTCCTCTGATGGGTAAAGTATCGGGTGACTCACACTCGACTGCCTCTCCAGCGCCGGTTGCTTAATTAGCCCCCGTCGACGGCGCTGACCTTCCCGTAACGTGCCGGAGAGGCCCGCGGTCACGCCGACCCTCCCTCAGAGAGATAATTGGCCTGTAAATATGAAGCAGTTCACGGGGGGGCTCAGTGTGGTGCAGCTATAGAGGAACACATCACTTCCTGTCTGAGTCAATACAGCTGAATGTCACTGATCTCTTACACAGAGAAATATAAACATTAGGATGAAATTAAGAGTCATTAGAGCCAATATACCGACTACAGTTTGGGAAATATGACTGTCGGAGCTGGAGTCAGGACATGTTTAGCCTGTAGCTTAGCATAAAGACCTCGGAGCTGGAGGAAGGCTGTTATCATACACCGTTCGTAGCTACACCCACGAAGAGTAATGCACTGTGATTTGTGACATCCCACTAAATCAACGTGTATTTAATCCACTTAATCGTGAACCAGAAAGTATAAAGAGGGACGAATGGGTGGGTCTAAAAACACCAGACTTTCACCAGGAGACCGGCGTTCGTGTCCCGTTTGAAACCAGATGTCAGCGTAGTTTTGTTCCCTAAACCTAACTAAGTTGGAAGAAGGAAGTTTATTTTGAAAAGACTGTACGTGCGGAAATTGACACGTGTTGCTGGACATTCGTAGGAGAACACACAAAATGAGGAAAAACCTTTCATAAGATATCATACGAACTGTTGTAAGAGGATACGCAACTTGCGATTTTTAGGTTGTAGTGGGGTTTTTTAACACTAGAGTGAAGATACTGGTATCATGTGAAATTTAGAGTCAACAATTAACCTAACCTGCATGTCTTTGGACTGTGGGAGGAAGCCGGAGTACCCGGAGAAAACCCATGCTATGAAAATATGTTTTAAAAAAATGTCCTACAAATGTCTGAAAAAAAAATTAAGAAAAATGTCCGATAAATGTCTGACAAATATCCGAAAAAAATGTCCAAAATTATTTTTTTGAAAAAAATGTCCAAAATTATTTTTTTGAAAAAAATGTCCAAAATTATTTTTTTGAAAAAAATGTCCAAAATTATTTTTTTGAAAAAAAATGTCCAAAATTATTTTTGGGGAAAAAAATTCCAAAAAATTTTGTTTTTAAAAAATTTCTGAAAAAAGTTAAAAAAAAAACTTTATAACATACGTAGGGAAAACGTCACTAACATGACTTCAAAATCACTCAACAACTCTTTGAGACAGGAACTCCGGTCTCCTGGTTGGTCATTCATATATTTGATGGGACCAGACTGGTTGCAAAGTGGGAAGAGCTATTTCAGGTTCCAGAGGTCCAGAAGAAATTCCCATTCAGTTTTCCTATAGACAATGTTACGTGATGCACAGTTGGAGCAGTTACGTGGCTTATATCGACGTGAAAGATTAACAACTGCTTAGAAAACATCTGGTTTCTTGATATAAAAAAGTTGAAGGTACAATCCCTACGACTCCAAAGGTGCATTTCAATCAACAAACATCCAATCACTGTGCATTAAACCTGTCACATGCACCGCTAAGACCGACGATGGCTATCGGTTATTAAAGGCAGAGCAAAATGAGCATTCTGTGTTACGTCAGGCTTCCTTCCGATTCATATTTCAGGAGTTTAAAACCTGTTTTTCTTCCTCGTACTTTCACCGTCTCTCTGATCCAGAAGAGACAAACGGAGGTGATGAACGTTCTCGTCCCAGATGGCTCGGCGCTGAGATACGAGATAATCTAATTTCCATCTCCATTAAACCAAATAAGTGAGCAGATTAAATTTTCATCTGCGTCAAGGGTTTAGGAAATTAAGACGGTGCTGTAACAGAGATGAGGCCTGATTGCTGCTAAATGTGATTGTTTCTCATGGAGGATATTCAGTCTTTTTTTAGTTTTGTCATCTACAACGTGCTTCATTAAACATATTCTCTATTCATAACAAGACGAAAGTTTGAAAGAAAACAATCGATCTTTAGGCTTTAGGAATGGTTAGCTCTTAAGACATAATGTAAATAAAAAATATACTTTTTAAAGTAGCATAAAATATTCAGGCAGAATGGCCTCTTTCCCAGTGTTACATTATATTATATTACTGATGAATTATAAAGCAGCATTTTATAGTTGAGTCGGTTGAGGTCATTTTAACTGTTTCATTTTTTTATACTACGTCATTAACGCTCACCGTAGCATTACATGGATGTGTTTACACTGCAGTCAGTACAGGATACATGGCGTACAAATGACACGTGGAAATGAAGAAAGGCGTACTAATTGCGTTGCATTATCGTGGCATTTATACGCCTTTTCGTGCAAACGGGCTGGTAAAGCGCCCGGGGAGCAACTTGGGGTTTAGTGTCTCTCTCAAGGACACTTTGACATGCAGACAGTCGGAACCGGGCATCAAACCGCCAACCTTGTGGTTAAAGGACGACCCGCTCTACCTCCTGAGTTACACCTTTAGCACCTTTAAGTTGTTTGTTCATCGTCTCTTCTGTTGTTGGATTTAAAATAAGTTTACAGAGACGACAGAAACTGTAAATGATGCGAAGGTCGACTGAGATGTTCGTCGTGTATCAGTATGATTGGACTGAACGCCGGTGTATCTGGTTGTAGATCTGACACAGAGCTGATGACTGAATGCCGGTGTATCTGAGCTGACACAGAGCTGATGACTGAATGCCGGATGACTGAATGCCGGTGTATCTGGTTGTAGAGCTGACACAGAGCTGATGAGTGAATGTTGGTGTATCTGGTTGTAGAGCTGACACAGAGCTGATGAGTGAATGTCGGTGTATCTAGTTGTAGAGCTGACACAGAGCTGATGACTGAATGTTGGTGTATCTGGTTGTAGAGCTGACACAGAGCTGATGAGTGAATGTCGGTGTATCTGGTTGTAGAGCCGACACAGAGCTGATGACTGAATGCCGGTGTATCTGGTTGTAGAGCCGACACAGAGCTGATGACTGAATGCCGGTGTATCTGGTTGTAGAGCCGACACAGAGCTGATGACTGAATGCCGGATGACTGAATGCCGGTGTATCTGGTTGTAGAGCTGACACAGAGCTGATGAGTGAATGTTGGTGTATCTGGTTGTAGAGCTGACACAGAGCTGATGAGTGAATGTCGGTGTATCTGGTTGTAGAGCTGACACAGAGCTGATGACTGAATGCCGGTGTATCTGGTTGTAGAGCCGACACAGAGCTGATGACTGAATGCCGGTGTATCTGGTTGTAGAGCCGACACAGAGCTGATGACTGAATGCCGGTGTATCTGGTTGTAGAGCCGACACAGAGCTGATGACTGAATGCCGGTGTATCTGGTTGTAGAGCCGACACAGAGCTGATGACTGAATGCCGGTGTATCTGGTTGTAGAGCTGACACAGAGCTGATGACTGAACGTCGGTGGATCTGAGCTGACACAGAGCTGATGAGTCTGTGTGACCCTCTCCCTCCTGCTGATCTCTGATCAGCCTCCACCCTGTCTGGGCACGCTAACACCCGGCCATCTAGTTAACCGCTCTGGTGGGAACAGTAGGAACAGAGCGTGCCGAGGCGGCAGGAAGACTCAGAGGTGGCTGACGAACGCCCTCCTCCTCCTCCTCCTCCTCACCGCCGTACTAACAAACCACATAACAGCACACAGCAGCGCCTCGGAGTCCTGACAAAGCTCTCTGTGTGATCATTAGAGAGCAGAGAGCAGAGAGAGAGAGGCTTCTCCCCGAGGTTCCTCCACCGGGTCGGAGGAAGGAGTGTCTGCTCCAGCAGGCAGCTAATGAAGGCTGAGAGGACCTGTGGCGGCTCCGTAATTGAACCTCGGGGACATTCTCTCACTCTACATCAGCATCCAGCTCTGCTGAAGTTACAGCCAGCATCACACTACTGCTGCTGCTGCAGGGACAAAAGGCTCAGTGGAGCTTCTGGATCATCTCCACCTCATTGACCGGAGGTGAAGAAAGTTCAGGCCGGTGGTCGTGAGCTTCACCTGTTGACGGTTCACCTTTGTTGGCATTTCCATTCATTTAAATCAACACTTTAAAGTAAACGTTAAGCCGACCGGATCAAGTCATTTCATTTGTTTGTGTTGATATGTTATGATGTCACGTCGCCCGCTCCTCAATTGCATGAAGTTGAGGTCTAGGCTACTTTATGCAAATCAGGGGCGTCCGACGCGACTCGCCGTCTCTGGAAACTCCCGAGAAACTTTTAAACTAAACGTTGTTGATCTAAAATAAAGACAGATTCAGCTGCATGGATTATTTCTCTCATAAAATGTTTTCAGAAACACATTTCGGTGAATCCTTTTTGTGATAAAAGTGAAGAAAGTTTCCAAACAAGCCGCCATTTTGGTTCCGGTTTGAAAGCCGGGAGGAGCAGCCGTGGATGTATGAAGAGAACTGGATCCAGCGTTGGAGGCGGGGCCCCGTTCATTCCTATGAGAGTTGCTAAGTGGAGCATGAAGCCTAAATAGCTCGACTTCCGTCTGGAAAACTACCCGGATCTTGGCTGAGTAGCGTCCCCTCGGTCACATGACTCGGTCACGGGGTCCCAACGTCACGGCTTGGCGCTCCAGCCTCGGTCTGGGTCTCACTCACATGAACGGAGGAAGGGAAATAACTCTGGATTCAGCTGTTAGTGCGTTTCACAACTTTAAAAATGTAATGATTTAAATAAGGACTATTAGAGTGTTCATACTGGGGAGTTGATTCACCTCAAAATAAATGATCCTCTGAGTTACAGACGTCTCTTTCCCAATGGAAGTCTATGGGAAAAAATATTTTTGGGCCCGATGGCATCACGTGACGGATAGAAGTTGCAGTACCGCCGTTTGGCCACTACGGAAGTCGGGATCGACGACCGGCGCTCTTCCTGGGGGCTTGGCAGCAGCCCACGAGGGAAAGTGTTTGTCCAATCAGGTGTGTAGTGGCAGCCCATCAAGCGTCCAATGCTGGGAAGCGAGGCGACCCCTCGCCATAAAAAACGCCCCGTGGTGGACGTGTACCATAAGCCTGCTCGGCGCGTCGTTGAGCAGCTCACACGTGATGGTCGAGCGCCGATGTAAAATCTCGTCTGTGACTTTTTCATGCGACTGTTGTTCTAATTCTGTAACGGACGCAACTTGAAGTACACTGAAGTAGCAGTAACATTCCCGATTTTTAAAAATACTCAAAACGCCGACTCTGTCAGAGTAACCAGAGTAAATGTACTTCGTTACTTCCCCCCCTCTACTCGGTGACGAGATGATAACCGGCCTCGGTGTCGTCACTTCTTGGCACTGCTTGAGACAGAAACAGAGAAGCCGGGAGACGTCTACCATGTCTGTCCCACAGATGGCCCGGCCCCGCTCTCCCTCTGTCCCCTGGCTGGACCGGCGCTCCGCTGGACGCCACGTCGCTGCCAGATCCCCCCCCGTCCTCTGGCAGCCGAGGCCAAGCCCCCCCCCCCCCCCCCCCGCTCATCTCATCTGACTGCTTCTGTAAATAAATAACAACAACAAAACAGCAACAAGAGGGCGACACCCGGCAGAACCCGGCCGGCCTCCTGGGACCTGCTGGTGGTCGCTGTTTGGCGAGGAGCAGGGGTCACAGATGGCTGCACAACCCCCCCCCCACACCCCACCCTCAGCGCCGCCCCACATTTCTCCGGGCTGCTGTTCTTTTAGGTCGATCACGAAAAACCTTTTTTTGCAACTCATTTTGTGATTGCTGACGCCGGCTCAGATGGTAGAACACGATTAACCAAAGGGGGCTGAATTAAAGGGGGACTTAATATGAGCCGGGCGGCGGATGACTCACTTTGCATTAGGCTTTGAAGACGATTCCCCGGCGGCCGGCGGCGGCATTAAAAGCCTGTGCGTCTTGGCACCTTGCTCAATAGAAAAGCAGGCGGTTGATTTGCGCTGCATTAGCGCCGAGAAGCCTTTGTTCTCCCGAAGGGCCGTCAAATGGAGAGACGGCGGCGTCCTGAGACGTTTTAGAGATACAGATTCTCCTCACGGGCAGCTGAGCACCGACAGACAGCTCACAGTATTAAACTATTCCATTCATCCAGTCGTCAACACGGAACGCACAACTCAGAGGTCACATGAGAGGATTTACACTTTCACTTCTTCCTTTTGTTTGTCATTTCTTCTCCTGCACTCTCTGATTAAATGCTTTCATGTGTGTCGCACAAGGATACCGCCGGCGAGGAAATGAATTTCTTATTACACTTTGCACGACAGGACAGGAGTGCTTTTGGAGAGCACTTAAAAATTCAGCAGATTGTAGGTTTATCTGTAGAGAAAAAGAAGAAGAGAGACGCTCTGAAAGGAGCCGCAGTAAAATCTTAAAGCAGATTTCAAACAGAGTATGATAAAGATCTGTGTGCTCCATCAAAGGTCACCAGACATGTTTATACTTCAATATTCAACCTTTATTTTAACCTAAGAAACACAAACAACAAACTGAAGTCTGGTAAAATATGTTTCAGATTTTACTTTGTACTGAAAATTCACGAAGGATGGATGGATGTCGTCATGGAGACACGTTAAATAAACACTAATCAACAAGTTGTTCCTCCATCTCTGAGCTCCATCTCACTGCTACTTTATGCTTCACGGTTAGCATTATCTCATGCGTCAGCCGCGACCGCCGTGACGGAGCTGGTTATCCTTCCTTCTTCAGTCAGCTTGGTTCTCTATTGGCTGTCGTTCTTTCCCACGTGACGGCGTCATCGGCTGTCCTCAGGGTTCGCCACACACAACAGGATATCCCATCGGAAATATTGAACATGTTATAATATTCATCATTTGAGATCGGTGCCGTCAGGATGGACTTCAGAGCTGATCGAGGGATGTAAAAAAAACACTCTGAACATACATCACACCACAGGAACATCTGGAAACATCATCTTTAGATCCATCGGTGGCCCTACGCTTCAAACTATGGCGCTCTACGTGGCCGTAGTTATGGCAGGAGTAATGGAGGAAGTCAGGTGACGTAGTATAAAGAGGTCGGGGTGGATGGATGGAAAACACTTTCACCCAGGAGACCGCTGCTGAAACTAAAACGCAATGTTGATTTATTTTAAGTTACGTCACATATGTAACGTACTCAACTGGACGGTTATTTTTTCTTGACATTTTCTAGACAATTTTGCTGCGTCTTTAAAATGAAAGCTGAATTACAAACTTTGAAATGGTCTCAATATAAAGCGCAGCAAATTAAAAAGTTACTCATTTACCATAACAACATCATTTTAATCTAGAAAAGCAATTTCTGAAGAAATTGCGGTGTGAATGCTGGATGCTGAAGAGCTTTACTCTGTATGAAAAAGGATACAGAATCAGAATCAAAAGATTATGAATCAGTAAATAAAAGTTGTAAAAGCAGCTGAAGCCTTATAAATAGTTAGTTTTAAGTTCCCTGTTAAGAAAGTTACCTTCTGGGGCTTTTATTTTGAAAAACATACAAAAAGGGGAATTTTACCAAGCTCCAAACAAAGTTAAATATTTAAAAAAGTACAATTGGGATGAATGAAAGTTGAATAATAGCCAGAATCTATGGAAGATGTGGAACATTTTACAGTTTGAATGGAGTTTCTAGGTGAAAGTATGAATGAGCAGTGAAGAGTTGAAAATGCTTGAACATGTTTAAATTCTGAACATTTCTTCCATTCATTTCAATGGAACATTTTTGATGAATTATGGTTAATAATTCAGAAAATATGAAAGTTATGAATGAGAAAAGTAATAGCCGTCATGTCGTAATTGAGCTGCACGTTTTGATGTTTGAATGGAGTTTCTATGTTGAAAAATGTGGAAGGAGTAGGGATGCCAAAAAAGTGGTCTGACGAAAAATAAAAATAAAGAATGTAGAAGAACATATGTTATGAATGCTTCCAGCATCACACCAATGAACTACTTGATGCAGACAGCATTCATGCACTCTTTTGCTGTTACAACTAAGAGGTAATCATCCACCGTGTTGTTCTGCCGTCTGTAAGTAGAATAATCCTGCTGCTGCTGCGTCGGTCCCAGCAGGGCCCCCAGGGTCCCGCTGGAGATCAGGTCGGACGGGCCCCGTGGACGGTTACCTGGCAGCCGGTGCAGCGGGGAGGTTGAAGGTCCCTGAACGCAGCAGCACTCAGCACTCGTCCCACTGATCCTCCTCGCTGCATCAGCTCCATCTGTGGCCACCGCGGTCTCAGGAAGATTATGTTACACCAACAGTCTGTCTGAGCACTTTAACCTGAATCTATAACATGAAACAGTAGAAACACAATAAAACCACCACAGTTCAGTTCAGACAAGACCGATTCGGTTAGGTTTAGGGAACAAAACTACTTAGTTAGGTTTAGGAATAGATCAACTTGGTTAGGTTTAGGCAACAAACTACTTAGTTAGGTTTAGGAATAGATCAACTTGGTTAGGTTTAGGTAACAAACTACTTCGTTAGGTTTAGGAATAGATCGACTTGGTTAGGTTTAGGCAACAAAACGTTTTAGTTAGGTTTAGGAATAGATCGTCTTGCTTAGGTTTAGATAACAAACTACTTAGTTAGGTTTAGGAATAAATGGACTTGGTTAGGTTTAGTTAACAAACTACTTAGTTAGGTTTAGGAATAGATCGACTTGGTTAGGTTTAGTTAACAAACTACTAAGTTAGGTTTAGGAATAGATCAACTTGGTTAGGTTTAGGTAACAAACTACTTAGTTAGGTTTAGGAATAGATCAACTTGGTTAGGTTTAGGTAACAAACTACTTAGTTAGGTTTAGGAAAAGGATCGCGCTTTGAGTTAAAATAACTCCGGAAGTGGCGTAACTACTGAAGTTACGTGACAAAAAAAATCCCCCCTGACTTCTGGTTTCACGCGGGGCACCAACAGCGGTCTCCTGGTGAACGTCTGGCGTTTTTAGACCCACCCATCCACCCCGACCTCCTCCCTACACGGCGTTCACCGCTCTTTATACTTACGTACGATTACGTACGAATTGATTTTGTGCTGACCATCACAAATTTTTTTTTAAATTTTTGTCTATTTCAGGAACTGCTGTACGACTCGGCTGGGTGCACAAAGTGGAGGAGTTGGTGGAGACCAAAACCAGAGCTAAAAGAGAGAGAATAATGGATTTATATTCATCAGGGTCAACAAACCTATGGTCCAGGAGGTTTTAACAATATTTCTAAACATAGTGAGACGGGCATTTTTGTACATTTTAAACAGCTGCAAGCGAGCGCAGTGGAATGAAAACTTGTTTTTCAATGAGCATGTGTATTTTCATGCAGATTAAAAAAGGTTTAAACAAGACAACCGATGAAGAGTCTTGTGCACGCAGCAGAGGGTGACGCTCTCTCTTGTGCACTTTGTTTCTTGGCCGAGGTTTCGGCCCTCGGCGGCTCTCGGAGTTCAGGCGTCAGACGTGCTGGAGGCAGATATTCAGCAGCTTGTCGTCATCCAGCAGCAGATAGAGACACTTCCAAACCTCCGGACACGGTGGCTGCTCACCTCAGATATCCTCCTCCAGCCACGTAACCAAAGAAAACCTCCCTGGCCTCCTTTCATCCCCTCCTCCCGGAGTCCCTTTTTCTTTCATTACGACTGAAGGAGTGTCTGTCTGTGAGGGGGGGGTTAACAGAGGGGGGGTGTAGTGAAAGAAAATGGACTTCTGTGTGCTAGCTAGCAGCAACAGCTTTTTTTAATCCTAGCCCCAAGCCGTACTGTGCACTGAAGCAAGCTATTACATGGCAACAATTAAGAGGCTGCAGCGCAGCACCTGGTCCTCCCATTCGCCGGCCTTCAGCGGCAGCTGACTATACAGTTCCCCCCGCCAGGTGGTTCCACTTCAATCACATTAGCTAGTCACTGTAGGGTTAATAAAGACCCCTCCCTCCACCCCTCAGCTTCTTTTCTGCACAGAATCTGAAGACGGAGCTTTTTAAAACTCGTTAAAATTAAGATCCCTCCGCCGGCGCTGGATAATTAAAGCAGAAGCCGGACGAGCTCCTTGGAATCTAATGTTTCAGGGGGGGGGGGGGGGGGGTCCCTATCGGCTTAGTAGTCCATTTGTACAAAGAGCAGAGGATCATAATAGACCTTTTCATGGATAGACAAAACAGATGGAGGCCAATTGAAATGAGACAGGCAGGGAGACTGTACATATCTGCCCGGATACTGGCAATGTGGAGGGATTCACAAAAACAAGTGGCGAGCCAGCAGCGGCAGCGAGCGGCGACGACGGCGAGCAAACAAAAGCGTTATCACCCTAAAAACAGCTTGAAAACCAAAAAGCTTGTAAATAAAGGAGTTTGGGGCCGAATGTGTCGGCCTCACAATCAATAGTCATTTGTAAGAAGGCAGATGTATGCGGTGACATTTAATGCAGCTCGGCCTCCTTTCAGCGGGATGTTAATGCTGCGTGTCTCGACTTACCTCCTGTTGCTCTGTTGTTCAATTCCTTATTTATGAAAATAAAGTTTTATCCCGTTAACCTTTATTCTTTTCAAGGAAGACACCTTTTGTTTGTTCACAAATATATAGATTTCTGAGGGTTTGGGCAACACTTTAAAATGATATCGGAGCTGATAATATTTGCTGGATTGGAAAACCACAAAAACAATCATGTAGAAGTTTGTTAAAGGAAAATAAGCATGAAAAGAAACTTGAGTTTAAGGTTGTTTTTTTTACCTTTTAATACCCCGTTTTCCATTTTCACTGCCCTTTAAGTAGCCTAAAGAAGCCTTTTTATTTTGTTCAAAACATGACGTTTTATTCAGTTTTTCATGTTAGAACGTGTTGCATTTAAGTTTCACTTTCACTTTTACAACGTAATAGGCATAGTAGGCCCCTAATGACCCACATCTATGTTGCTTATAGCGACTGATAACGTCTATTTAATGGCCTGAAAGCAGTCGAATTTGGTGGTTTCTCCCTCCGACCAGAAATGTGGGAGGCGTGGATCTCTGCAAACCAGTCGGCTAGTTGGTTCGTGTTCAACGCACAGAGCTGGACGTTAACCGCCAAGAGGCCGTCTGTCGTAAACTGACGTAAAAACCTCAACTGAGACGTATATTCTGAATGTGATGTCCAAACAATGCTCCTAAAACCAGAATTATATCAGCATATTCAGGAGGAGGAGGAGGAAGGGAAGGAGGAATAGGAGGAGGAGGAGGAGATGAAGGAGGAGGAGGAGGGAAGAGGAGGAGGAGGAGGAAGAGGAGATGGAGGATGAGGAGGAGGAGGAGAAGGAGGAGGAGGAGGAGGCGGAGATGAAGGAGGAGGAGGAGGAGGAAGAGGAGGAGGAGGGAAACGCAGGATGCCCACACTTTAATCTTCTTTATCCGCTGATGTGAGGACAGACCGTCCCAAATTCCATTTCTAAGAGAAATACTGATGCAAAAAGGCTGAGCGTGTCTTTATACCAGAGTGAACAAATTGGGATGCAAATGCGCCCGCCGCCTTTGAACTGTGTAAAGTGGCATAATGGGATGATCCATAAATTATTAATCAGTGTTGGCTTAGAGATGAAACCCAGAGGACGGCTGACATCATCACCGCGGCTCAACAAACACAACCAACAGACGAGAAACACCTTGTTTCTACTACTACTACTGACAGAGACGGAGAATCTCTGTGTCTGTCAGTAGTCAGAAACAACGTTGTTTCTACTACTACTGACAGAGACGGAGAATCTCTGTCAGTCAGAGTTTTAACAGCGTTCAGTAACGTGTGTTGAGTGATGGCAACTTTAGTTTTTCAAGAATTTCCTTCAGTTCATCACATTATTAGGTTCAGAGTCAGATGTTGGGGGCAACACATTCTCTTCTTAACTCCTAACAGCCCCTTCCTCGGCATCACACTCCTTGGCCGCCACCATAGTTAGGTTTAGGAAAGAACTACATGGTTGGGCTTAAAACTACGACGTTTGTAAAGTGAAAATGACGCTGAACGTTGTGAACACGGGACAGAAAGTGAAACTTAACTTACGGGTCATGACCAGCGGTCTCCTGGATGAAAGCCTTGTGTTTGTTGGATCCATCCACCTCCCCTCCCTCCCATCCGCCCTGTGGGACTTCTCGCTCTTTAAACAACATCACCTCAGTCCCTAAGCGTTTAATATTGACGCAGATTGTAGTTAATGGAACGACTGGTGCGTCTCATTCCGACGCTAAAGGGTGCCTCGTGCAGCGGCATTGAACCCCGACGGCCGTGACAAAGCGTCGGTATTTGATGCGTTTTTCTGCATTTACAGGCATTTAGTGAATTTAGAATAAAGAAAATTGATAAGATAGAAGTTAAAAGATGATGATATGTCAGTGTTGTGTTCACAGCTTGTTTCTGCTGCCCTCTAGTGGACAACAAGTCGTTACTGCAGCGTTAAACTCTTCAGAAGACTTCATGTTATTCAGAGCTTCCTGTCCGGCTGCGTCCAGCTCCAACGAGGTCCACCAGTCAGACAGTGATGCTTCATGAAGCAGGTCAGTGTTTGAACACTTTTATTAACTCCTTTCTTATATTATCTCTCTGCAGACGTCTGGACAGTCGGAGGACAAAGTTTAGAGAGATTTTAGTGAGTAAATCAAACTAAAACAGTAAAAGTGCAAAGACCAAACATGGATTTTGAAAAGTGGAAATTACTTTGTGATCTGTCTTTTCTCAGATTTTGTCTCTTACTGACCCAAGAAATCATTTTCTTGAACACATTTAAGTGTTATGAATAGGTTTTAATGTAAAACAGTGTATAAGCTTACAGATAAATAACTTTCTTTCCAGTGTTGACTTTCTTCTCTGCTGGAGCCTGACTGACTGACAGACTGACTGACTGACTGACTGACTGACTGACTGACTGACAGACTGACTGACTGACTGACTGACTGACTGACTGACTGACTGACAGACTGACTGACAGACTGACTGACTGACTGACTGACTGACTGACTGACTGACAGACTGACTGACTGACTGACAGACTGACTGACTGACTGACTGACTGACTGACTGACTGACTGACTGACTGACTGACTGACTGACTGACAGACTGACTGACTGACTGACTGACTGACTGACTGACTGACTGACTGACTGACTGACTGACTGACTGACTGACAGACTGACTGACTGACTGACTGACTGACTGACTGACTGACTGACAGACTGACTGACTGACTGACTGACTGACTGACTGACTGACTGACAGACAGACAGACTGACTGACTGACTGACTGACTGACTGACTGACTGACTGACAGACTGACTTACTGACCGACCGACCGACCGACCGACCGACCGACAGACCGACCGACCGACCGACCGACAGACTGACTGACTGACTGACTGACAGACTGACTGACTGACTGACTGACTGACTGACTGACTGACTGACTGACTGACTGACAGACTGACTGACTGACTGACTGACTGACAGACTGACTGACTGACTGACAGACTGACTGACTGACTGACTGACTGACAGACTGACTGACTGACTGACTGACTGACTGACAGACTGACTGACTGACTGACTGACTGACAGACTGACTGACTGACTGACTGACTGACTGACAGACTGACAGACTGACTGACTGACTGACTGACTGACTGACAGACTGACTGACTGACTGACTGACTGACTGACAGACTGACTGACTGACTGACTGACTGACTGACAGACTGAAGGAAGTGATAAAACAGTCAATATAAAGATGAATATGTTGTAATTAAACCCTCAGTCAGCTCATTGAGCTGTCAGTTCCTTTCACTCGTCTTCAGAGTCAAATTGAGACGAGACGCCTCGTTAGAATTGACTTTTCAGCTGGTTTGGCACGCCGAGCACAAAGAGACGTCTCCAGGTGGCACTAATCTGCTCCTACCTGGCCTCGGACCCTCGGTGGGGTCAGGGTGGGGTCGGGGTCGGGGGCCTCTCACATTGTTTGGGAAGCTGGATTAGCGACGCTCCGAGTGACTCGGCATTATTGTGTTGCGTTGTGGAACTTCCCCACGCCGCCATTTCCACGGGGATCCACGCCACATGCTGTCCGGGCTAGCGCGCTAGCTAGCGGGCAGGAGAAGCCGGGTCGCGGCTGATAGGCTGGCCGGCTGATCGGCTGGCCGGCTGCTGGGCCTCCGGGCCTCCGGGCCAGAGCACGCTGCAAGAAATGGGCCTCTGGAAAAGTCTCAGAATTACAAGAAGTGAAAAAACAATAAGCAGATATTTAGAGTTTTGACCAGAGACTGCTGATATTGAAATGTAAATGGAATTTCAACACAAATTCATTACATTTCATATTTTCATCTTTTCTATAGAACCTCATGAGGATGCAGCCGTCATCCTGCGGCAACCATGTCCCCTAAATATTACGTTTTTATGATACATTTAGCAGAACTATATTTGGATTTGGATTGGATTATGTTGTTTTTGGAGGAGGTTGCATGTTGAGTCCTGCATGTGGTCATGTTTAGGATACTAAGACACTTTGTTTAAAGGATATGTTGAGTTTTAAAACAGTGATCAGGGGCTCATATGAACACTGAAACAGCTTTCTGCTTGCTGTAATCATTCCTCCGGTTCATACTGACCGTTAAGACATCCCTTCACGTCCAATGGAAGTGATGGAGGACGAGATCCACAGTCCTCGTTCTGTGTAAAAGAAATAGGGCTTTCAATCGATTGTGGGAAATGGTGGATGGGTGAACATGGATGGGTGACATTAAACGTGACACTGAGCTTTTAATCAGGAGACCCGTGTTCGAGACCGTTGTTGACGGTGTTTCGTTTTGTAAGTTACTAAAGTGAAGTTTGTCACTTTGTCGAACAGAAAACGTAAGCGTGGCGTACTCATGACACGCAGGAAGTCCGTGTAATGCCGTGGTATTTATTTATACGCCTTCCTGTGAGACCGGGTTGAGTGAATATACTCCAAAGTTTCAGTCCTTTTTAATGCAAAATTCCCTCTTTGTGTTTCCCCGGTCAGTTTCCGAGCCGAGCCGGAGGAATTTCATTCTAAAAAGATTGTTTCAAAGTTGACCTGGTCGATAAATCTGACTCTGACTATTTTGTGTTTCACCTCAGGGTGCAGCAGCGTCACATTTAGACCACAGCACGGCCACTTAGCTTCACCGGTGATAATGAACTGGTGATGTAGCCTGGAGCATCGTGACTGTTGCCGTGGTTACCAGCAGCTAATAAACCACCAAACTGCACGATTAAAGTCGGAAAAAAACAAATTCAAGAAGACGTGTTGTTTCTGTGAAGATAACAAAAACATTTTCGTGACATCTTAGATTTTGTTTTTTTAAACTGAACCATTTCTCTCTCCGGTTTATCAACTGAATTTTAACTCCGTGCAGCTTCTGTGGCTGAAGACGTGATTTTAGCTCTCTTGTGCGGACTGACATTTTTTGCAGTGTGTGTGTGGTGGCCAGACTCGGAGCAGCTGGTCAGTTAGCAGGCCACATCAGCGTCAGGCCGCCTCACTGATAATGGGATTAGTATAAGCCAGGCAGCAGGGAAAGCACAGAGGAGGGGGGGGGGGGGCGGAGAGGGAGGTAGTGGGGGGGGCAATCGCCTCCACACACACAACACTAAACCCCCAAAACCCTAAAACCATAAGTGTACCCTGCAGGGCCCAGATATACTGCAGGTATGCCAGGCAGGTTTCTTCATATCGGAGTTCAGCGGATGAATGAAAGAGAATCGGTCACGCTGAGATCAGCACAATATTTATCTCCGCTGAGCCAGGATCACTTTCTGTTTCTGGTTTCTAGTTGCCTGTTTGTGCCGTTTAAAATGAGTTTATAGGTCAAACAATCAAATGATGGTGGACCGGGTATCTGGACGATGAATCTATACGAATATAAATGACTTTATTTATCATATTCTGTAAGTTCTCCTCGGCCCAGATATCAAACAATCATCAATACGTCTGCAGAAGTCCAGGTCAGTCCAGGTCAGTCCAGGTCAGTCCAGGTCAGTCCAGGTCAGTCCAGGTCAGTCCGCTCCCACTCATGTTTATCCACCAAGTTGTGAACCAGGAAGTATAAAGAGCAACAAACACTGTGTAGGGAGGAGGTCGGAGTGGATGGGTGGAGACCAGGAGACCGCTAGTCATGTCCCGTGTGAATCTAGAAGTCAACGTTGATTTATTCGTCATGTAACTCAGTAGTTTTGTTGCCTAAACCTAACCAAGTCCATCTTTTCTTAAACTTAATTCCATTCAATTCAATTTATTTTTATATAGCGTCAAATCATAACAGAAGTTATCTCGAGACACTTTTGATATAGAGCAGGTCTATACCGGACTCTATAGTTTAGAGACCCAACAAGAGCATTGTATTGTTATGCACTGTCGCCGGGAAAAACTCCCCGTTTAGCCGGTAGAAACCTGGAGCAGAACCGGCTCTGGGTGGGCGGACATCTGCAGCGACACGTTGGGTTTTGAGAGAGAGAGAGAGAGAGAGACAGAGAGAGAGAGGACTAAGTAGTTTTATTTTGAAAGACTGGGGCGGAAATTGACACGTGCGTCACGTCATGTTCCTGGACATTTTTAGGAAAACGCACAATAAATAGGTTGTTGAAAGTCGTGCTGAGCGTCATGAAAAAGAAAGTGAAAGTGGTGTCTCTGTACACGAATCAAATAGATGAAACTCTCTGTGCTGCGTCGTGATTTACTGCTAACTAAGAAATACACAAACAGGATCAAGAGCATAAAAAGCTGCTGATTGGTGGACGTGATTCTCATATTTTCTACAGAGAAAAACAATGTGTGAACCTGAACTATCAGTTAACCTGTTTTAAAGAACATTATATTGGGACACTCTGGGGGTTAAAGCTCCGACCATAAACATCCGTTTCCTGTCATCTCTGAGTCTCCTCTCAACGGTCTAACAAAGGCATCCAATGTCCCCTAAAAACCAGAACCACTACCTTCTGTCCGTCCGCTGAGCTGTGCGGTGGATATTTCTTGCAGTGCACGCTCTCCGCCCCTCAGCTCACCTGCAGTGGAGGCGTTTGAACCACACTGGGCTCTAATAGGCTCACAGCAGCTCTATTATCATAGCCAATCTCACTCATCTTGTGCCGCGCCGACCGCGGGCTTTAATGGCTGAAGTCTTTGCCGAGGGGAGCGCTAATAGTGGCATCAATACGAACAGCAATTTCTGCGTGATGAGAAAGCCCTAAAGTCGACATATTACTTCCTCTAAAGCAGCGGCGGCGGCAGCAGAAGCACTACCACGTAATTTCACCCTAAAAGCCCCCCGGCACTCCCGCTGAGGGCTGGAGAGGATTGTAGGGGGATTGATCTGTGAGAGTAGATGGATGTGTGAAAGCCTATTGATTTCAGACGGCGTGGAGGATGAATCCATGATAACAAAAGGTCAGCGCTCCTTAATCCTGGTCTTTAATCAGAACGGAGACGCGTCCAGCAGCCTCTGGCCGTCCTCGCACGGAGCCGACGCCACCTGAAGTCTCAAAATAAGGGACGTTTCAGAGCAATAGAGTCCCAGAGATGTGTCCTGATGAGGCAGGGGGAATAGCTGCACTCTCAAAAAGACAAAAAAGGTTTGATATCGAGGAGAAGGAAGGAAATATAAATGCTCCCAAACTCGTGAAAAGTTCCGTTTTCAAGCTGTCAGACCGACGGAGACGACAGAGACGTCCCCATGTGGGATTAAAAACGTAGAAAGCGTCTAAAAGTTGCTTTTTATGTTCATCTTTATCCTTCAAAATGTCCCAATCTTTCAAAACCTTCACTTTGCAAAAATGTCCAACGCTCTTCAATGTCCTCAATTTAAAATTGTCCTCATTTTTCCAGAAAGTGTCTTCACTTTTCAAATATATTCCCCAATTTCCAGAAGATGTCCCCACTTTTCACTTTCCAGCAATCTCCTCACCGTCTAAAAATGTCCTCTCTTTCCCCCAAATGTCCTCACATGTCTTAGTGTCTTTACTGTCCCCACTTACCACAAAATGTTTACATTTCTAAAAAAGGTCCTCACTTTCCAAAAATGTCTTCTCTTTCCCAACGCCTTTCCTTTCCATGTCCTACATTTTAATGTTGTCCTCATTTTACAAAAAGTGTCTGCAGTTTCCAAAAATGTCCTCTCTTTCCCCAAAATGTCCTCTCTTTCCTTAATGTCTTCCACTTATGTAAAATGTTTACATTTCTAAAAAGTCTTCAATTTCCAAACTGTCTTCTCTTCCCAATAAAGACTTCATTTCAACGTCCTTCAGTGTCCTCAATTTTAAAATTGTCCTCACTTTACAAAATATGTCTTCACTCTCCAAAAATGTCCACTCTTTGCCCAAAACATCCTCACTTTCCCCCAAATGTCTTCACTCTCCTCAATGTCTTCACTTTCCCAAAAATTTCTAATTTTCCAAAACTTTCTTAAATATTTTGACTTTATAAAACTGTCTTCTCCATTTAAAACTTTATTTCAACGCCCTTCAATGTCCTCAATTTAAAAATTGTCCTCACCTTCCTAAAATGCCCCCAATTTCCAAACGATGTTCCCACTTTTCACTTCTTCCTAAAACATCCTCACTTTACACAAAATGTGTTCATTTCTAAAAAAACAGAAAAAAAACGTCCCCCAGAATGTCCTCACTTTTGAAAAATGTCCTAATTTTTCAGAAAAACTGTCCTCATGCAGACACGTACACACACACACACACACACACACACACATGCACACACACACCTATAGTCCTGATGACTTCACACACACATTTCCCAGGAGGCACCTGACACATGCAGCTGCCGGCGGCTCCGACACGTTCATACATGTCATTCCAACATGCTGCTGAGTGGCACCTCAGACAAAACACACACACACACACACATACACACACACACACACACACACACACACACCTACATGTGTAAACATCTCGGCTCAGTGACCTCCAGCAGGAAACAAACTGAAACCTTCTGTTCTGTCGTCTGTTACTTCTTGTTTTGTTTCACGTGTTTCATATTGCTCTATATCAGACGGCGACCTTTAGTCGGACGATGTGACCTTGAAATGAACGATGTGACCTTGAGATGAAGGAATTGTTTGTCTTAATTAGATCATTCAGATTTAATTCGACACCATCATAAAAAGTTAACGAGTGAGGACGAGCTGAGCCAGGACGAGTTGAATTAACGAGAAGCAGCAGGGGGACGAATTCTGGCCGAAAGCACTAATGAGCTTGTTGAATAAACTCCAACCTAATTAAGGACTCTGTGTGTGTGTGTGTGTGTGTGTGTGTGTGTGTGTGTGTGTGTGTGTGTGTGTGTGTGTGTGTGTGTGCGTGCGCGTGTGTGTGTGTGTGTGATTTGTATGTTTTCATTTTGTTGTTGGTTTGTTTTGGAGGGAAAGCGATGACCTTTGAGGCTTCACACGTGTTCAGATTCTTTATTTTAGATCATTTCTTCGTGTGAAAATGAATCACAGTACTCTGAAGTGCAACATCAGCAGCACACTGTGCATAAAGAAGAAGTAGTAGTATAGTAGAAGTACGAGTATAGTAGTATAATAATACTGTTTGAGAGTTACCCTACAATTCACGGGAACATGATTATTTGCTTTCTTTCCGACAGTTAGATGTAAAGATTTATAAAACTCTCGTGTGAGAGCGAATGAGCCTGTTTGAAGAAATATTGAATTATTCCTTTAACAGAGGCAGTAACAGTATTTGTTGTTAGTGTTAGGAAAAGTAGTAGAATTAGTATTAAAGGAGCAGTGTGAAGCATTTAGATGGATCTAATGTAATATAATATTAATAACTATGTTTTCTTTAGAGTAAAATCACCTGATAATAAGAATCGTTAGTTTATAATGAGCTGTTTATATCTATAGGAAGTAGAATATGACAAAAGAATAGAAGTAATGTTGTTTTACTTTTGTACGGCGGACGTTTTATTGGCGTCTGGTAGTCGCTTTCAGTCCAAAATGGTGGAAGCGTATCTCTGCTGCTGGGCGCTGATGTTGCAACGGAACGAACTATTGACCTTCACTTCTTAGCGATACGCGTTCTTTGGTGCAGTCGGAGATTCAGGTGTGTTATGCTAGTAGAGTCTCCAGCCTCTATCTGTGGAGTTCCCCTTTAACTCAAGGCTCACTTACTAGTTTTCCCAGACCTTTAAACAGCATCTCATGGTCTTCATCATCACATGGCGTATATAGACCTTCAGGTCAGGTGATAGCAGGCGGTCGTACCGTGTTAGGTGATATCAGTGTGATAGATCACAGTCTCGTTATGCAGATGAAGTTATAATGAACTGAGTCGTCCCTCCATTAGCAGGCTGGACTGGAGGAGCTGCAGCAGGGGCTGCTGGGAGTTTGACAGCTCTGGAGTGGCGGCGGTGGTCGGTTATGGCTGAGGCAGCAGGGGCTGCTGGGAGCTGCTGGTGCCGTGGAACGATGCCTGAGCCGCCAGCAGCGCTCCGCCACTTCTTCCACTTCTTCTGCTTCTACTTCTTCTTCTACTTCTTCTTCTTCTGCATCGGACACAAGCTGACCCCCCCCCCCACACACACACACACACACGCTCGGCCAGCCGTGCCTTTGTCTGGAGTGTCCACATACATCTGTCATGCATGGCAGCGTTGGCACTGACAGTCTGCTATTGTTGCCTCCTTTCAGCAGGAGACGCAGCCACAGTTTGGGGTAATTTCTGGTCCTAATTAGTTCACACACACAGACACACACACACACACACACACACACACACAAACACACTCACACACACACTTAAACACACACACGCACACACACACATATATATGCCAAAAATACTGATTAAATGTCCAAATCCTGTTAAAGGGAAGCTTCACTAAAACAATGTGATGTCATTGTTCATTTAGGTTTATCTCTTAATTCTGTATTCAACAGTAAAGTTATGATGACGCACATTTAAACCTCCTGGTGGTTAAGTTTTTAAACTCTAGAGAGGAAAACAAAGCAGCGGTTTAAAGGAATTTTTCTGGAATAATTATGGTTCTTACAGGAGGGATTTATTTTAATTATAAAATTAATAACTGTGGTGCAACAACAGCAGATTGATTTTGTTGTGTTAAATAGAGGCATGGTTGAATATAAATAGCATTTATATGTTCATATTAATAACTTTCTAGACAAAATTTGAAACTTTAAAGCTCCCTAAAGTGGGTTTTTTAAGATATTTTATAATCCTACCTTTGACACCAGTAACGATTTAATAAACCATCACAGATATCTGACCCCTCCCTGCTGCACATCACATCTGTCCTCGGCTACTTTGGGGACATTTAACAGTTGTATTTATTTACCATTTACAATGTTTGTAAAAACAGAAACCAAGATGGTGACGATTAAAATACTGAACTCGAGGCTTCAAAACCGTAGTCCCCCAACTAATAGGTGACGTCACACTGACTACGTTCACTTGTTATAATACAGTCTATGTGGTCGTCACATTGGCAGAAATGGGCTTCCATAGAAATGCTTCTGAAACCAGCAGAATCACTCATCATGTTGTGGACAATGTTCATTAATGCGCTGCTCTAACAGCCTTTTGGTTTCTCATTCAGCCACAAGAGCATCCTCATGTTGAAAACAGGAAAAGGACAAAACAACGAGTTGAAAGCACATTATGATATATAATATAATTCATGCTGCAGCGTGAAGATTTCCCTTCAGCCCGAAGCAGGAAAAACAGACCACAAGTACATGAGATAGAAATACATGAAAGCGTTATAACAGAGAAATGTTCAAGAAGTTGGATTTTGGAAACAAACCAACATACGTGACCAGTGGTGAAGAGGTCAGAGGTCACAGCAGGATTGTAATCCACAAAATAACTGAAGATAAACAGAAAAAGATTTCAGTATAAAGACAGATTTTCTGATCTAAACACCTCTAACATGAGTTTTCAAGGATAAAAAAGTCCCTCTCGCTCTCATTCAGACACCAGAGTTGTTGTGATGTTCAGATGAAACAGGTGAACCGTGTAACTTTCCAAAAGGAAGAATGCCGATCAGATGAATCTCAGACCTGCTGATGTATTTTGTCAGTATTTTTCCGTGTAATAATGAGCCGGTTTAAATCAGGGCTGTGGCGGCGGTGGTGTGTCGGGGCTTCTGGGAGCCGACGAGGCCACGCTCCGCCGATTATTTCAAGTGGAGGCGCTCGCATGTATTCCCCCCGCGAAGCCCTGATTACTATCAGGTTACAGCGTCCATGACAACAGCCTGCCGCTTAAAGCAACAGGACTCTCTGCTGAGCACCAACACGAGCTCACTTCACATTATTAAACATCATGAAGAAACAGTGTTTAACATTTCAGAAATATAATATTCATAACTACCTTTTCATGTAAGGGATAATGTTCAGCGAGTCTGAAGGGTGACGGGCTTATTACACGGCTACATACTAAAGAAATCAAGAATTTGACACAAAAAAATTGATTTAAAAAATGATTTTATTGCTTCCGCTAATAAAAAATCATCCGTTCGACGTGGTTGGAACTGAGTCCATCGCAACGTAACTCTAGTTTAAGATTAGCGCTTTGGGTGAACTATTCCTTTAACACCCCATGATTTTTTTTTTTATTATTATTTATTTATTTATTTATTATTTTTTAGCTGGCCTCTCGTCCTTTAACCTCTCACCGTGCTGCAGTGATGTAGAAGTGTACTCCAGCAGGACGCAGTGACATCACTGTTGGGTGTGGTCACGGTGGATGGTGAAACACTCCCAGTTCAGAAAAACGTCAAAGTGAAGATTTAAAAGAAAAGATCAGAAAATATGTAGATGTATATGAATCTTTCCTCCTTAAACATAAATCTCATTGTCTAGTTGCTTTTGTAGCTGTAGGAATAAAGAAGCAGAAGCTGAGTAGAACGTCTCAGCTGATAAAAGTACGGTTTATAACCTAACTGTTGTAGGTCATTATCAGGTCTGTGGACTCAATCGAGATCAGTTTCAGTCTGTAATAAACCACATGTGGAGAAGGTTAAAGGTGTCCAGATAACTCTGTGCAGTCAGTCTGCTGCAGGTGGATTTATTTCCCAGACCACAGCGTCATCTAGAGGTCAAAACAGAGACGTTCTGCACACAGGAACCTTTAAACCTTTAAAGTTACATACAAGTGACGTCATTATAACAATAATTACACACAAGGTTGTTTTTTAAAGCTGATTCTGATGTTTTAGTTTAGTTTTTGTCAAACAATTTCTATAAAATAACAGTACATCATATTTCTCCACTGGAATTATTTTCCTGGTATTTCGAAGGTTTTGAAACGTTTAGATGATCGTGCACTTTGCACACATTCAGATGATAGAATATACCAAAAATATAACTGAACAGTGAGATAAATAAATACAATTTAAAACATATTTATTTATTTATTTATTTATAAGTCAATTGAGAACCAGTTCTCATTCATAATGACAACCTGGCCAAGAGGCTACGACTATTGCAATAAAACCCAAATTACAACTTCATCACAATATAAATAATGTTTGGGGGTTAAGGAGCCACTGACTCCACTGGAAAAAAGTAAAGAAATGATTATGTCTAATATCTAATTATTTGTAATAGAACGTGGATGAAAATAAATGTCTGGTTGTGATAATTGATGATACATTTATTTTGGAAACTACACATAAATAATGTCTAATTTCTTATCTTCATAGAATCATTAAAGAATCTCTATTTCATCTATTTATTTGACCATGTGAGGTTTCTTTTCCTTCTGGTGTTTTTCCTTTCCCTTTTTGTTTATATTTTTTAAAAAGATTATTTCTATTTTTATTTATTTTATTTATTTTATTTATTTTATTTATTTTATTTATTTTATTTATTTTATTTATTTTTGTTGTGTAGGCCGGTCTCTCAGGGTTGTGGGCTGGGTGGGAGACTGTATAATGTACAATGTGTAAATGTTTGAAAACCCAATACAGACATTTAAATAATAATAAAACAGAGCTATGATTATTATTGTGTATAAAACATGTGTTATTTTGTTTTTGTATAGACTAAACCCAGTATTGACTCACACCTACACCTTTTTCCATTTAATTAAATGCCTTTGTGACGACCCCTCCACTCCACTAGGTGTCCTGTGTCTTTTTGCTGGTTCTCCTTTGTTTTGCAGGAGAGGGTCGTCAGGTTGATGAGCCACACCTGGGCTTGGTGTGGTTGGGATAAAAGCTCTCTACCTTTCAACAGATGTCGCTCTCTCTTCCTTGGCTGGCACACCTGTTTTGGTTTTGTTTGCAGCAGACATTTTCACACACCCACACATGCCTACATTACTGATTACTGACTTTCCACGTTTATTTAGTTATTGATTGTTAGTTTGTTAAATAAATGCCTGTTACTATTTTTAAACTCGTCTGGTCTCCCATTTTTGTTGCAACCTTTGAGCCGGGTTGTAACAAATGGGGGCTCGTCCGGGATTTGTTTGACCCAGTTTAGATTGGTATTGTGCAGTTGGTTCTACAAGTTGTTAATGCTTGATTGGCAGAGACTGTGGTTTCATGAATGAGATCAGTTGTTGCTTAGTCGGCAGGTGCACCTCATTTTGTAAATTGAGTTGTGCATCTAGATTTTTGGGAGACATGGTCGAGTGTGGTAAGTAGGCTGTTCTGCTGTTTTTTTTGGTGAATGTAAGCAGCTGAATTGGATAACAAGTTGCTGATTTGTTCTGGTGTGTTAGTATTGAGTTGTGCATGCTGGTGATTTTGTGGCACTGAGTTCTGTTGGTCCTGCAGCCAGTGTTAACACGGGTTGGCAGGTGTGAGCTATCAGCAGTGATTGCAGGGTCCTCTAGTGAGTAACTTTTAGCTTTTGTGGAGTTTCCCTGGGTAGGCATAGCAATGTGGTCCATTTGGGCTCGTTGGTTTTCTTTTTTTAGTTTGTTATTTTTGTGTGGTGTGCGGTCAGAGCAGTTGTCTCGGGGACACATCCAGAGCTGTCAGGTGGGTAACCAGCTTGCTGGGGGCCTAACCGAGGCTACTGGTTTAAGTGTTTAAAGAGCCTCCCGCTAATCTGCATGAAGACTAGGGTTCAGTGAGGTAGATTAGTTTAAGATGGGTAGTTTAGGTAGGGGGAGACTTCCACATTAGTTTGGTAGACATTGTCTCTTTTGTGCACTATTTGACCTGGGCAACACTGTCTGTTGGCTCTGTTGGTGCCTTTAGACCAATAGTGTGTGATGGCTGGGGTAGTTGGACCCAGTTATGAGAGTTCTGCACAGCCTGGAGGGTTTCTGGGTAGTTGGACCCAGTTACACTGAAGGTGCTCCATTTGTGAGAACCTGAATGATGGCTGTTGCAGGAAGTTATAGTGGTTCATATGGTCGGCAAGTAAATGGTTACAGGAGGGATGTGGTGAATTGTCATTGGTTGTGACGTGCAACTTGGTAGCTTGGCCTGTTAGCCGTGGGAACATAAGCGCTACAGTTCATGCCTTGGTTGGTGTGAGCTTTGTTGTAGTTTGGTTGCCTCTTTGTGCTGTGCGTCTTGGGACGACTTGTTTGGCTAGTGAGCCTTTGTTGTAGAGGAACCTTTTGATGCTACTTTTGGGTAGCGCTTATATCCGTTCTGTGTGTTTTGGTAGCTGGGATTTTGCACGTCACTTTGTCCGATACTTGCACATTGTTTGAAGATCTGTATGTTAACCACGTAGTTTTGGATTTCCATGTATAGACCAACCCTCCAAAGAACATCTTGATTTTATATCTGGTGATGTACCATTACTGTCTAATCTCTCTATGCTGTAAATTCTTAAATGCTTCTCCAGGTGTTGGAGTTGCTGGGTTGCAGTGTGGTGATTGGTTGGCTGCCTGGGTGACACACTACAGAACTGATCAGTATGAAAGGTTTATTTTTTGAAATTATTAGGCTATGTAGTTTATTGTATTTTGTTAGAAGTGTTTTCTCTGTCGGCATTCCCGGTGGGAACACCGTTTTTATGGATGGGGGTGTGACGACCCCTCCACTCCACTAGGTGTCCTGTGTCTTTTTGCTGGTTCTCCTTTGTTTTGCAGGAGAGGGTCGTCAGGTTGATGAGCCACACCTGGGCTTGGTGTGGTTGGGATAAAAGCTCTCTACCTTTCAACAGATGTCGCTCTCTCTTCCTTGGCTGGCACACCTGTTTTGGTTTTGTTTGCAGCAGACATTTTCACACACCCACACATGCCTACATTACTGATTACTGACTTTCCACGTTTATTTAGTTATTGATTGTTAGTTTGTTAAATAAATGCCTGTTACTATTTTTAAACTCGTCTGGTCTCCCATTTTTGTTGCAACCTTTGAGCCGGGTTGTAACACCTTATTTATTTATTTATTTATCTATTTATTTATTAATTTATCTATTTATTTATTTATCTATTTATATGTGCATTCTTTTTGAAACATTGTTAATAATTGTTAAGGACTGAAATAAATTACTAATAATAATAATTATTATTATTATTATTATTATTATATTTATAGTCATAATACAACTCAAACATGTTTCTGTTATGTAGAATATTTGAATATGTAACAGTACACACACATAACTCCAGTTGTTTTGCTCTACAGGTTCCAGCAGGTGGCAGTAAAAGACCAGAAATATAAAATACTGTTGAGACCCTCAACAGGAAGTGTTTACTGGTTTCTGTGCATGTTCAGTTCCACCCAGACTGTGAGTTTGCTGCTGCATGTGTGTGTGACTGTAAATGTTTATCTGAAGTGTGTTTGTGCTCAGAGTCCATCTGGAGCCTCAGACTCGAGCAGGATGGTGAGTTTTCACTTCATTACTTTTCAACTTTTCTAACATTTTGAACTGAATCTGAAGCAGAGAAACAGAAATAACCTGTCAGACTTCCACTTGTCTAAATGTGTCTATAAGGGTTTGTTTCCCTGTGACTTCCAGACAGTTAGAAAGCAAAAAAAAAACTGCAAGTTTACCCTCCACTAAAAGGTCTCATCTTTACACCACAAAGTGCTGCATTTAAAAAGAATAAGCCTCATGCTTTTAGAGATTAAGAAGTCAGTGAGTGTTTGGATAAAAGACAATATAATAATAATAAAAATAATAATATAATAATAAAAAAGTCAACTGCAGCAAGAAGAGATCCAACTAAATATCATTTATTATTTGTTAAATAACTTTTTAGCCTCACTGAGCTGCAGCAGAACACTTAAAATAATACTAAAACGAATCTGTTGTCTTATGAGCCATTTTATCTACCTTTTCTGTTTCTGTTTTTCTTAGCAAAATCTTCTGTTACCTCTGTATGTTTTCACATTTCTATATGTTTGTTTTTCATTTATTTGTTTTTATTTATTTATTTATTTATTTATTTTGCACAATTTAAGACTACACAACATAACAAAAGATAGTTCAGGAAGAGGCTCCACCTGGAGACAAGATTAATATAAAGTAATAATATGACTACATTATATGGATGACAAACAATTAGTACAAGATATATATTATAACTACAATAACAATAAATATATAAAAAAAAGACTGATGTGTGTGGAAGTGTATGGTTAGTGTTTGTGAGGGGGATATTGATTTAAATATCTACAAAGACTTCCGGGCAATCGTAACCAAACATAACATAAAAATATAAATAAAAATAAAAAAGATAAAACCAGATACATGGACAACATGGGGAAAAGCAATTACAAAACAACAATTAAAATAATTATAATAATTTAAATAATCACTATATCTTCTTAGAAATATTTGTATGAATTTTATATCAGTTTCCAGCAGATTTCAGTGGAAAACTAGTTAAAAAAACTGAATTAAATAAGACTAAATGATGATCAAATGTGGCGATTATTAAAGCTGAAGACGACCGCTAGTTCACACGTTGACTCGTCAACATCTAGAGTAAATAAATGTAAAGTAATGTGACGTTCGCTCCGCCTCTCTGCCTCTCCGCCTCTCCGCCGGCCTTCTGTGAGCTCTTTCAGTGTGAGCTCCTCCTGCAGGGGTCAGAGGTCACGCTGGTGTTTGGTTAAACACAGTGATCCTGTTAAAGATCTGAATGGACCACACACACACACACACACACACACTGCACACACACCGATTAGAAGTATTCAGATCTTTTACTTCAGTAAAAGTACTAATACTACACTGTGAAAATACTCCCCTACAAGTAAAAGTCCTGTTTTTAAAACCTTACTGATGTAAAAGAGTGTTATCAGCAAAATGTACTTAAAGTAGTTTAAGAGGTAAAGTAAGAGTGGGAAAATATAAATTAATGGATAAACCTGGTAGAGAATTAGTGCAGGTTTTTGCTGTTTAGAAATCTATTTACAATCTGCCCCAATAACAGAATATAATGCAAAGTTCTGGATATTATATCAGATGCAAACTGCACAAAGTTTCATTTATTCTGATATGAAATGTTGTTATTGTTGTTATTCATGTAATATATCATTTTAAAGCTCTTTATGCTGGAACCAGGGAATTAAATTAACAGCTGTCAAATAACTGGCTAAATGTTGGCTGTGGCAGGGAAACTTTTAAAAGCAATACCTAAATTAAAAATAGTCCGGGATTAAGTTTACATGATCCATATTTCTACTGTCTGTTACAACTGACTCAGTGTTTACTAGGGCTGGAAGAAAATATCGAGTATTGCAATATACTAAAAATCTATTCTCAAAAAGCTTGCATTGATTTCTAATTAATAGTTTATATGCAAAGATTAACGCAGCCAATACTTTATTTTATTTGCAAAGATACGCGTCCTCTCTGATGAATGCAAATGCAGATCCTACTGTTCTGATTGCATGAAGAAAGTTGACTTTTTATGCAATCAGAATTATCTATCTATCTATATATCTAGTATGTATAGAGAAGTAATAAATAAATACATGTATATGCACAGAGAGGTGTTAACAGTTTGTAAAATAGTACTGTGAGTAGAGTATAAAAAGCTAAAATGAGAGTTTATTTGCATCTTAAAGAGGTTTTTCTTACCATTATAGTATTTTTTTTATATTTATCTATTTCTAAATAAACCTATTAATTATTTTATTTAACAAAATGAACAGAGAACCAAAACATGTTTTTAAAAATTATGTGAATGGTGGAAATAAAAATATAATACAGTAAATAGCAACAGGAAAAAAAATATATATATATAAAATGTAAAAGATGAAGAAATTAAACCATGTTTTTTCTCCCAGAGTTCATCAAGAGGAGGATCGGCCCTGCAGGTCCATGTGGTCCGGTTCGGTCCGGGTCAGGAGCTGTTGGGATCTCTGCAGGCGTTCGTGGAGGAGAGGCGACTCCGAGCGCCGTTCATCATCACCTGCGTGGGCAGCGTCACCAAGGCAACGCTCCGGCTGGCCAACGCCACAGCATCAAATACTAATGAGGTACCTGAGATTCTCCCTCTGGAGCTTCACTTTGGGTTGCAGACGTTTTCTGTCTTTATTTAAAACCATTAACCTCATGCATGGTGTCTTTTTTCTGACTTTCTAAAATATAAAGCTGACAGGAACCCAGAATAATGTGTAAAATGACACAATATTATAAAAAATTTCAAATATTTAATAATAATCACTAAGAATATTATGTAGAACAGTTTAAGGTTGAAAAAAAGAAATTCACACACAAATATAGCAGAAAGATGTAAGAAATAAAACCACAATACAGTCAAGTGATTTTATCCCAACTTCTTATGCCTCTGTTATCTAACGTGTGTTTAGGTCATTGTAAATCACTGAAAATATTAAATATTCAAAGTAAATAAAACTCTCAGATAAAGGTAGTGGAGCAGAAATATAAAATAACTTAAAATGTAAATATTCAAACTCCGGCTCCTAAATAAAGTTATGTCACTATAAATAAAGTAATGTCACTATAAATAAAGTTATGTTACTACAAATAAAGTTATGTTACTACAAATAAAGTTATGTTACTATAAATAAAGTTATGTCACTATAAATAAAGTTATGTCACTATAAATAAAGTTGTTACTACAAATAAAGTTGTTACTACAAATAAAGTTTTATGTCACTATAAATAAAGTTTTATGTCACTATAAATAAAGTTATGTTACTACAAATAAAGTTATTTTATTATAAATATAGTTTTGTTATTATAAATAAAGTTATTTTATTATAAATATAGTTTCATGTCACTCTAAATAAAGTCATGACTATAAATAAACCAGGGTTTTACGGTGTCATCCTCCATCTTTCCCCTTCAGGTGATCCACCTTGAAAGGAAGTACGAGATCGTGTCTCTGGTGGGGACTCTGAACCCGGAAGCCCACCTCCACATCTGCCTGTCGGACGCGCAGGGCAGGACGGTCGGGGGTCACGTGCTGGGAGACCTGGAGGTGTTCACCACGGCCGAGGTGGTCGTCGGCGAGGCGGTCGACCTGCGGTTCACCAGAGAGATGGACGAGAGGACGGGCTTCCCCGAGCTCGTCGTTCAACCGCTCAAATCTGACAGCTGAAGGAGTAAAAACAGGTCTTTATTCACGTAGAGTATCCACTGTAACTATGGCAACTGTCAAAAGATCCTTTTATAAACTGTAGTGAGCTTGTTTTAATGTGTGAATGTCTGAATCTGGCTTTACATTCATTGTAGACCTTCACAAACTGATGGTGTTTAATGTTAAAACAACATCCAGATGAATAAAAGCAGCTCAGAGAATCTCCAGTGGATGCAGCTCGTCCTGAGTCCCAGCAGCCAATAGGAGCGTCTCCGCGGGGGTCGCAGCTTTCTGCTAATAGATGTTAAACTGAGCCGCGGCCTTTCAGAGCCTCTGACCCCCCCCCCGGTTGTGACAAGACAAAGCGAGAACCCCCCCTCCTCTACGGATTAGCCATGACCTCGGCTCGGTCACGGCCGCCGCCGCGAAGAAAGGAAGGGCTCTGTTTGCCGTGTGGCGGGCGGCTCGGGGAGTTCAGATGTAGTTTATTCTGACTCAACCCCACATACACCGTCCTGCGGACACTAATACTACAGCACCACATGTGGATTAATCCGCCGCAGAAAATAGTCCCTAATAAATGCAGCCTACTTAGTTAGGTTTAGGTAACAAAACTACTTGGTTAGGTTTAGGAAAAGATCAACTTGGTTAAGTTTAGGCAACAAAACTACTTAGGTTAGGTTTAGGAAAAGATCAACTTGGTTAAGTTTAGGTAACAAAACTACTTGGTTAGGTTTAGGAAAAGATCAACTTGGTTAAGTTTAGGCAACAAAACTACTTAGGTTGACGAATAGATTGACTTGGTTAGGATAAGGCAACAAAACTACTGAGTTAGGTTTAGGAAAAGATCAACTTGGTTAAATTTAGGCAACAAAACTACTTAGTTAGGTTTAGGTAAAGATCAACTTGGTTAGGTTTAGGGAACTAAACTACTTAGGTTGACGAATCGATTGACTTGGTTAGGATAAGGCAACAAAACTACTGAGTTAGGTTTAGGAAAAGATCAACTTGGTTAAATTTAGGCAACAAAACTACTTAGTTAGGTTTAGGAAAAGACCGACTTGGTTAGGATTAGGCAACAAAACTACTTAGGTTTAGGAAAAGATGGTGGTTTGGGTAAAAATAACACTGTTGTAACTGTAACTTAAGTACGGAAGTTCTGTGACGAAAGAATCAACGTTGACTTCTGGTTCTGGTGAAAGTGGTGTTTTTTTTTACCCATCCACCCATCCGACCTCTTCCAACGCAGACTCTTTATACTACGATTTTCTCCTTTGCTCTTGTCATAATTACTACGGCCACTAGAGGTCTCCGCCTAACAATAAACGTAAATATGGGTGGTAATAAACTGCTTGCACAGACGACCTATGCAGCCATTTTTCCGGAAAGGATGGTCCGGGGTTTTTTGTGAGCAAATTGATAATGTGCGTACAAACAGGCTGATATAAATCTACTTAATAAGGCAACTTTGACAAAATAATCATAATAAAAATAAAAGACTAAAGCTTCCTAAAACTGAAGGGATGATCGTAAAATATCCAGCAGGAGTTTAAAGAAAGTTTCATTTGTTGTTAAATAATAACAGAAATGTAAAAAACACCAGTTTGTCCCAGTCAGGATGGAAAACTGAATACTTTTCGGGTCTTTGCAGCATTTGTGTTGCCTTCAGGAGGACGAGGCGGCGCGTCAGCGGGGCAGCCGGCCTGCCGCCACATTAAAGCCGAAGCTACAAAGCGTCCCTGCTGCAGCTTTGTGCTTTTGTTTTGCTTGTGTCGAAGCAGCATGGTGGCCGAGAAGCGTTGGTGGTCTGCCCCGGTGCCCCCTGGGAGGCCGTTTTCTGCATCCAACTAAAGCAGCTCCGTTCTCGTTGCTGACAAATTGGACGGCGACGCAGCAGCCCAGAGCGGATGTTGTGGATTTGAAATATCGCTTTTGATCTAAAGATCATTCTCAATTCTTTTCCTCCGTCTTTAGATGGCATCTTCATGTGGCCGAGCTGATTACACATCCACAGGGTTGTTTTTCCTGAGCTTACGTACACTACACAAAATATGAGTTTTGCTTGTTTGAAATGTCTCTGAATAACTAGTTAGCGGTGATGTTAGTTGTGTTTTAATGTTTCACGGCGACGCTTGCAGTCGGCGTCCTGCTGTAAGGCTCCAATTACATTTTACTGTGAGACTCTTGCTCAACAAAGAGTTGACTTTAATCTCTGCACAGCTGTACAGTTGAAAACCGCTGTGGCTGCGTTCACACTGCAGCTCAACGTTGGTTTATTTTTAGAAATGGAAAACATTAAAAGTTGTAGATTTTTGTTTAAGAAGATAATCCAAAATGTGACTCTACCAATAAAGACAGTATGAATCCACAGGTTGTTACACAGACACCAAGTTTTATCACGTTTGTTTGCTGTATCAAGTATTTTTACTATTATCAGTATATCACGTCTGCCGCTTTTCACCGTACCTTTGAGTGAGTGTTGTAAAACTGGCCCACTAGCGTTATAAAACCTAAAACCAGCCAACTAGAGTTATAAAACCGGCCCACTAGCGTTATAAAACCGGCCCACTAGCGTTATAAAACCGGCACACTAGCGTTATAAAACCGGCCCACTAGCGTTATAAAACCTAAAACCAGCCAACTATCGTTATAAAACAGGCCCACTAGCGTTATAAAACCGAAAACCAGCCCACTAGCATTATAAAACCGGCCCACTAGCGTTATAAAACCTAAAACCAGCCCACTAGCGTTAAAAAAACAGCCCACTAGCAATATGTGGTATATTTTCAGGTCTTGCACCGGACAGAGAGGCCCCTAGTTGTAAACATATGTGCAGGAAGCGGACGGGGAGACCTGGGGTCATGCGGTGGATCCAGGGGCTGAAAGATAAACATGTAGGTCAAAGGTCACATACCTAAGCATACGCTTAGCTCAGCAAGTTGCCTGAAATGAACCCAATATAAGGAGGTACGAGAGCCCCGAAGTGCAGGACTTTCAGATTCGACTTGAGACCTCCGGACGCTCTAGACGTCCGTCATGACATGTGTGGCTTGTTTGTAATAAATTCTATTATACCAGCAAGAACAGTGTCCTCGGAGCATCCTTCATCATCACTTCAACAGCACTGTCGCAGAAAAGATACGACAGTTATAAAACCGGCCCACTAGCGTTATAAAACCGGCCCACTAGCGTTATAAAACCTAAAACCAGCCCACTAGCGTTATAAAACCAGCCCACTAGCGTTAAAAAAACAGCCCACTAGCAATATGTGGTATATTTTCAGGTCTTGCACCGGACAGAGAGGCCCCTAGTTGTAAACATATGTGCAGGAAGCGGACGGGGAGACCTGGGGTCATGCGGTGGATCCAGGGGCTGAAAGATAAACATGTAGGTCAAAGGTCACATACCTAAGCATACGCTTAGCTCAGCAAGTTGCCTGAAATGAACCCAATATAAGGAGGTACGAGAGCCCCGAAGTGCAGGACTTTCAGATTCGACTTGAGACCTCCGGACGCTCTAGACGTCCGTCATGACATGTGTGGCTTGTTTGTAATAAATTCTATTATACCAGCAAGAACAGTGTCCTCGGAGCATCCTTCATCATCACTTCAACAGCACTGTCGCAGAAAAGATACGACAGTTATAAAACCGGCCCACTAGCGTTATAAAACCGGCCCACTAGCGTTATAAAACCTAAAACCAGCCAACTATCGTTATAAAACCAGCCCACTAGCGTTAAAAAAACAGCCCACTAGTGTTATAAAACCTAAAACCAGCCAACTAGCGTTATAAAACCGGCCCACTAACGTTATAAAACCGGCCCACTAGCGTTACCTGGCCCTGGCAGGTGTCTTCCTGCTCCGCTCAGGTGAGTCTCCTCTCTGAGCGACAGACGAGGAGTTTAATCCTCCGCTGGTGAGGAGGCTGGTAATTCCTCCGTTTAGTATCAGCTCTTTTCCTCATTAGTGACTTCTCCTCCCCACCGCCTTTGGTCCGTATTATCCGTGTGAGTAATGAGGCGTGTGAGCGGCGCCGGGAATGTGCTGTTGGTAAGCCGCCCCCTCTCCGCCTCACTTCAAACGAGACCAACCCGGGTCATTTGTAAATCGGCTGCTGAACAGCCTCCCGTTCGGGCGAAACAAAAGAAGCAGCGGCAGCGGTCGCAGCCCTATGCACGTCCTCCGGCGCAGGGATGCAAGCAGCCGCCCCCCCGGGGAGCCGCCGCCGCCGATCAGCCGGCTTTCATGTGGCAGCCAAAGAGCTCCTGGGCTAATGACACGCAGCTCTGTTTGAAAGTCGCAGCATGAGGCGGAGGGCCGGACGGATAACACAGATCAAAACATCCGAGCTGCCGCTGTCACTGAGGACGCAAGTTGTCACAAGTTCAGTGAGAACATTGTGCTGTTTTTAACATTTTATCACACACAGAGTCAAAGACTGAATCAGAATAAACACAAACTGTCTTCACACACTTCACTTCTGCTTCCAACAACAACAACAACAACAACAATATGTCCAAATGAGAAAGTTTCTCCTCAGAGGTGGAAGATAGAGACGAATCCTCAACCTGTTCTCACTCCCGGGGGGTGAAGGATGGGTCAAACACTTTCAACTAGGAGACCGCTGTTCGTGTCCCGTGAGTCACTAGTCAGTGAAGTTAACGTCAACCACACCCATTTCCTAACTTTCCAACTAGTTTATTTTGAAAGGACACTATTCATGTAATGAGCGTATATTGACACGCGTCCAAAACGCTTGAGGGGTATCCCGTGCGTCAGTCTCTGATGCCGAGGGGCGCTGATCAAGCGGCGGTATTTGATGAGTTGTGAGTGAGAACGTGTTGGAATTCTTGACCGAAGTGAAAAGGCTCGTTGGTGATGAGCCAGACCTGCACAGAATCGATCAGCGGCAATCATCGCACAATGCACGGCAATTCAATTTGTTGTGGCACACGTAGGCGACGATAACCTCACGAGCTCGAGGCGAGGGCAGTTTTTAGAGCCAGGCGCCGCAGCTGCTCTCCACCGACTGCAAGACCCAGGGCATTATGGGTAACGGCTGGCTGTCAACCGATCAAAGAGCTGATTGGCTCTTAGTTTAGACAACAAACACCACGTGTTATAGAAAATCTTTGTGTAATTGTGATGTTCAACACTAGATTGTATGATATAAGTCTCTGTTTAATCTGTCAAACACATCTTGTTTGGTTGATAATAATAATTATTATTATATATATTTGTTTATTTGTTTCACACATATAAAAAGACAGTAAAATATGTGTGAGGATGTGGTAGAAACCTATAATGGTTTATATAAAAACACCCAAAGGACATACAATAGGTAAAAATATTACCATGACAAAAATCACCAGTACATTTTAGATATTAGTGTTCAAAACATCTCACATATAAAAATATAAAGTGTAAAGTGTCGGAGTATAGTTCAAACAACAACAACAAAATAAATACAAAGACGCAGGAGTAATCGCCATATTTACAGTTTTCTAAGCGTGATCATTTCTTTACAAATCAAATGATTCGGAGGAATCCATTAAATATATATATATACATCCATCATATATTATTGACAACTGATAAAAACACCATGTCAGAAGACGCAAATTCATTCATTAAAAAAAAAAACATAATCAACTGTCTGACATTTTATTTTGACAAAGTTTCTGAAATTTACTTAAAACTTGAACAGATTTAAAAGACAGACAGAGAACAGTGATCATTTTTTTTTACATTTTTCTTCATTTTAAATGAGATGGTTGTGTATTCTTACTCTAAAGTGTTAAAATATAAAGAAATTTGGTCACAAAGTGTAAAAAGTCTTGTTGCAGTTTGACTTTCACACAGAGGAGCTTGATGTGAATCTGTTTTAAGCTTCTGCTCAAACAAAGTCACTTCAAGACAATCCACCAAATCCCTCCCATACACCTCTGGATTTGGACTCGTGACCTTTTGGACATCCATCCAGAGGGGCCCTGGGAGCCTCGGGGGGGCTCTCAGGTGCTGCAGCAGCTGCTCACCACCAGGGGGCAGCATGAGACCAGAAGTCCCTGAGAGGAACATGAGGAGCTCTCTGTGAGAATAAGGATTCAACATTGTGTTCTTCAGATGTTTAACAGTTCATCACTGTAATGTCGGTTATAAGAGCTACATTCTAATAGAAGAGTTGCAGAAAATAAACACTGAGTACCTTTATAATGCAGTCAACATAAATGTCATCCTCAGAAATGCATCCAAGATCCGCAACAAAACTAAAAATCTGAAGAATGGATGAGTCGCCGCCTAAATTTGTTATGGTGCACATTTTACATTATAACATAGACTGTATATGAGAAGTGTAGTCGCCGTGACGTCACCCATTGGTTCATGTACTACAGTTTTGAAGCCTTGAGTTTGGCATTTTTGGCCGTCGCCATCTTGGTTTTTGGCCGTCACCATCTTGGTTTTTGGCCTTCGCCATCTTGGTTTTTGGCCGTCACCATCTTGGTTTTTGGTTGTCACCATCTTGGTTTTTGGCCTTCGCCATCTTGGTTTTTGGCCGTCACCATCTTGGTTTTTGGTTGTCACCATCTTGGTTTTTGGCCTTCGCCATCTTGGTTTTTGGCCTTCGCCATCTTGGTTTTTGGCCTTCGCCATCTTGGTTTTTGGCCTTCGCCATCTTGGTTTTTGGCCTTCGCCATCTTGGTTTTTGGTCATCATCATCTTGGTTTTTGGCCGTCACCATCTTGGTTTTTGGTCATCACCATCTTGGTTTTTGGCCTTCGCCATCTTGGTTTTTGGCCTTCGCCATCTTGGTTTTTGGCCTTCGCCATCTTGGTTTTTGGCCGTCACCATCTTGGTTTTTGGCCGTCGCCATCTTGGTTTTTGGCCTTCGCCATCTTGGTTTTTGGTCATCATCATCTTGGTTTTTGGTCGTCACCATCTTGGTTTTTGGTCATCATCATCTTGGTTTTTGGCCGTCACCATCTTGGTTTTTGGTCATCATCATCTTGGTTTTTGGTCATCATCATCTTGGTTTTTGGTCATCATCATCTTGGTTTTTGGCCTTCGCCATCTTGGTTTTTGGCCTTCGCCATCTTGGTTTTTGGCCTTCGCCATCTTGGTTTTTGGCCGTCACCATCTTGGTTTTTGGCCTTCGCCATCTTGGTTTTTGGCCGTCACCATCTTGGTTTTTGGTTGTCACCATCTTGGTTTTTGGCCTTCGCCATCTTGGTTTTTGGCCTTCGCCATCTTGGTTTTTGGCCTTCGCCATCTTGGTTTTTGGCCTTCGCCATCTTGGTTTTTGGTCATCATCATCTTGGTTTTTGGCCTTCGCCATCTTGGTTTTTGGCCTTCGCCATCTTGGTTTTTGGCCTTCGCCATCTTGGTTTTTGGCCGTCACCATCTTGGTTTTTGGCCGTCGCCATCTTGGTTTTTGGCCTTCGCCATCTTGGTTTTTGGTCATCATCATCTTGGTTTTTGGTCGTCACCATCTTGGTTTTTGGTCATCATCATCTTGGTTTTTGGCCGTCATCATCTTGGTTTTTGGTCATCATCATCTTGGTTTTTGGTCATCATCATCTTGGTTTTTGGTTGTCACCATCTTGGTTTTTGGCCTTCGCCATCTTGGTTTTTGGCCTTCGCCATCTTGGTTTTTGGCCTTCGCCATCTTGGTTTTTGGCCGTCACCATCTTGGTTTTTGGCCTTCGCCATCTTGGTTTTTGGCCTTCGCCATCTTGGTTTTTGGTCATCATCATCTTGGTTTTTGGTCGTCACCATCTTGGTTTTTGGTCATCATCATCTTGGTTTTTGGTCGTCACCATCTTGGTTTTTGGTCATCATCATCTTGGTTTTTGGCCGTCACCATCTTGGTTTTTGGTCATCACCATCTTGGTTTTTGGTCATCATCATCTTGGCTTTTGGCCGTCACCATCTTGGTTTTTGGTCATCATCATCTTGGTTTTTGGTCATCATCATCTTGGTTTTTGGTTGATGCCATCTTGGTTTACTTAGTTACTTTCCACCGCTGATGCTGAGAAAGATAACAACAAGATTATTTCTACATTTGAGAAATGTTTGTGTAACTGAGACTCAGCGTACAGATCGGCCCGTCTGCAGCAGACAACAGCTCCCGTTTCACAATGTGTGGTGAACTTCCATTAACAATAATTGAGTCCCACTCCAGTGAGATGCTAACGGGGGGGAGGAGGAGGAGGAGGAAGAGGAGGGAGTGTGTTGTTATTAAAATGCCTTCTCCTCTAATGTGCAGGTAAGGACCCCTCGTCGCTGCATCGGGCCGGCTCTCGCTTTTTAAGTGAGCGCCTTCATTGAGACAAATTTAGCTCAATTAAAGCGCTTTACCTCTGCCAAGAGTGTTTCACTTCATCAGAGCTGCAGAGCGGCGCTGCCTTTTCAATTAGCACATCCACAACTGATCCTATTACTGACTGAAAACCTGCTGCTGCCGCTCCGTCAACACGACCTCCAGCTTCCATAATGGAGATCAAGGATGTTTTTACTCAGTTTAAAACACGAGTAAACAAACAGAGAAATAAATAAATTAAAAAGTAAATGAGCCTGGAAATTAAAAACATGAAAGGTTGTGTTTGATTGACGGGTGTTCGGGACTGACTGGAATATCTCGACAACTATTGGATGGATTATCTTAACATTTAGTACAGATGGATGAAATCTCCAGACTTTAGTGATCTCTTGACCTTCTCTAGCGCCACCCTGAGGTTGACATATGGGATTTTTAGTGAAATATCTTGATAACTAATTGCCTTTAAATTTGGTACAGAGGGTGAATTTTAATGACTTGTTCCCTGACTTCTCCTCTAGCGCCACCATGAGGTTGATATTTTTGGTTTCGGAGTGAAATATCTCAAAACTACCGGATGGTTCGCCATGAAATTTGGTACATACATTAATTTTCCCCTCAAGATGAATTACAGGCTAATCACTAGTTATCCTCCACTTTATTCATGACTCTAGCGCCATCATCAGGTCAACATTTTAATGTGTCCAGTACTTTGATTTATGACCAAATTCCTGCAAAACTAATGACGTTCCCATCAGCCTCAGCTGGACTTTGTTAGCATGCTAACATGCAACACCAATGCAGCGTTCCAGACAACTCAGAGATAGGAGTTTTCCCAGTTGAAATTTCCAACTTCTGACCTCTGAGCATTCCAGGTGCACAACGCCAAACGCAAACAAAAACCATTAAATTCACACCAGGCAGCTCGCCGCAATAATTTCATTTTTCTGCAGCCGGGCGGCGTATTAATGTGTTTCAGGTGGGAAGACATTCTTTGTAATGTAGGAGTAACAAGATCTGTTTACTGATTGGCTGCAATTCCCCGCTGAAAATTCAACTTTACCCAACTTTTCATCTGGCAGCTCACTGAGCTCAGGAGCAGCAGGCCGCACTTCGCCACTGCTCTGGTGTGAATTTGCCGTTAACGTTTAAACTGTTTACAACTGCGACTATAATCCGGGAGAAAATATGTTTCCCTTGAAACATAATTGAGAATGCAGTTTAGTTGGGAATGTAATTTTGTAGGAGACATGGTGGTGGAAACGACGCTGATGAGAGCCGTGAGACTGAACCAAAACAGTAAAGCTGTTGGCCATAAAACCAAATCAATGACTTGCAAAGAGCTGCAGAGTTGGTGTTAATTCACTGTGGCTTTGATACGACGAATGACAGGATGTTTTAGAGACGTATTTTTCCACCTATGTTCACCAGCTGGTCTCCAACCAGCCCCGTCTCACCAAATGGCGTATGAATGGCACAGCAATTTGTAAGTAATTTTGCATGCAATAAGAACGCCGTTCTTGCTTTTGACGTATCATTAGTACGCACATGTAGTCTGTACTGACTACTCGCGTGAATATGCTACGCTCAGAGCTAGTGACGTAGAATAAAAAGTGAGGAAGACCGCTTAACACAGGACCTTCAACCAGGAGACCGCTGTTCGTTGTTGAGTTATTTGGAAGTTCATCAGTGACGTTTTGTGACGTGTTTTCTGTACTAACGTTACGTTGTTTACCTACATATTTTATTTCGATTACATATTTATTTTAAGACCAACCATCAGGTTTTTTCTAAACCTAACTAAGTGGTTTTGTTGCCTAAACTTAACCACGACCGTTTCCTTGGCCGCACTTTTAAACGGCCACCGCAGCTCGCCAAGCTCAGGAGCGACCGCCGCAGCTTTCCATATAACTCACTGTGGCTTTGTGACTATGAGTGACACGTTGTTTTAGGGACGTATTTTTCCACTTAGCTAATTAGATAGTGAAGGATTCAAAGTTTTTCCTCCCAAACAAACAAAAACAAAATGGCACCAGTCCCAGCGTCCCCCTACATGGCACCTGAAATCATTCCCACAGAGCAACATCACAGTGTTGTGTAAAAGCTCAGCTAAAAGGAGGGATGAACGAGAAGTAAACTGTGTGTTTCACAGGAGGAATGAAGGAGAAGTAAACTGTGTGTTTCACAGGAGGGATGAAGGAGAAGTAAACTGTGTGTTTCACAGGAGGGATGAAGGAGAAGTAAACTGTGTGTTTCACAGGAGGGATGAAGGAGAAGTAAACTGTGTGTTTCACAGGAGGGATGAAGGAGAGGTAAACTGTGTGTTTCACAGGAGGGATGAAGCAGAAGTAAACTGTGTGTTTCACAGGAGGGATGAACGAGAAGTAAACTGTGTTTCACAGGAGGGATGAAGGAGAAGTAAACTGTGTGTTTCACAGGAGGGATGAAGGAGAGGTAAACTGTGTGTTTCACAGGAGGGATGAAGGAGAGGAAAACTGTGTGTTTCACAGGAGGGATGAAGGAGAAGTAAACTGTGTGTTTCACAGGAGGGATGAAGGAGAAGTAAACTGTGTGTTTCACAGGAGGGATGAACGAGAAGTAAACTGTGTGTTTCACAGGAGGGATGAACGAGAAGTAAACTGTGTGTTTCACAGGAGGGATGAAGGAGAAGTAAACTGTGTGTTTCACAGGAGGGATGAAGGAGAGGTAAACTGTGTGTTTCACAGGAGGGATGAAGGAGAAGTAAACTGTGTGTTTCACAGGAGGGATGAAGGAGAGGTAAACTGTGTGTTTCACAGGAGGGATGAAGGAGAAGTAAACTGTGTGTTTCACAGGAGGGATGAAGGAGAAGTAAACTGTGTGTTTCACAGGAGGGATGAACGAGAAGTAAACTGTGTGTTTCACAGGAGGGATGAAGGAGAAGTAAACTGTGTGTTTCACAGGAGGGATGAAGGAGAGGTAAACTGTGTGTTTCACAGGAGGGATGAAGGAGAAGTAAACTGTGTGTTTCACAGGAGGGATGAAGGAGAAGTAAACTGTGTGTTTCACAGGAGGGATGAAGGAGAAGTAAACTGTGTGTTTCACAGGAGGGATGAACGAGAAGTAAACTGTGTGTTTCACAGGAGGGATGAAGGAGAAGTAAACTGTGTGTTTCACAGGAGGGATGAAGGAGAAGTAAACTGTGTGTTTCACAGGAGGGATGAACGAGAAGTAAACTGTGTGTTTCACAGGAGGGATGAAGGAGAAGTAAACTGTGTGTTTCACAGGAGGGATGAAACCCGAACCCCGGCGTCTCTTTCTTCCGGCAGCACAATGGGCAGAAAGCGACTCAAAGAGGCTCAGATGTGAAGACATTCTGCGAGCCGCCGAGGACACATCACAACCTTGGAGACACAAATTGCTGCATTATACCGTGAGGAGTCCTGCTGAGCTTTTCATGTGCAGGCTAAAGGGATCGGCTAATCAAAGCCGGCCGCTTTGTTAGCATGAAGCTACGGTACAGTTTGAATTGGACTGACACGGCGGGAAAAGAGATCCCTTCTTTTCTCCTTCGACGAGCTCTTTTATGAAACTTCTTATTAATCAGGTGATTCATATCTGGTGTGTGAAACCGTCCCCGTGCTGCTGCGGCTGCTGGAGATCCGGGTGTGTGGCCGTCGACACCAATCAACTCCTGGATCGCAGATTAAATGAGATTAAATGTTGTTTGAATACTTAAGCGAGAGCTGCAGCGTCTTTGAGCCAAATTCATCCTCAGAACCTTTTTTATCTTTGGTTCAGATTTAATGTCTGTGTGCTCTTAACAAAAGAAGTTTATTCAAGTGTGCTATTAGTATACTTCTTTTTAACTTAAAATAAAAGAGTATACTTTCAGTTTACTACTTATCAGAGATATACTTAACAAAAGTAAACTTGGCTCATCCTGAGTATACAGAAAGGTCTAAATATATTTGGCTTAAAGGCTTATACTTAATCTTTTGATCGAGATGTACTTAAGAAAAGTATAATGAAGTATTCTTGCCTTCGAGGCCTACAGAGAGGTGAACCTGGCTTGTAGTTGTGCTTACTTTGTTAAAGTGTGTGAGAGTTTGTAAACAGATGTGAATTTTCTGCGGTTTTGGATTCTCCGTTCACGATAATAATAATATAATAATAAGACGAGTCTCAAGTCACTGTGTGCGACTCAAGTCCAAGTCGCAGACTCAAGTCCCAATCTCTGCTATAAAGTGGTCACAAATATATACAAGTATACTAGCAGTATAAAAACTATTAAACCTCTAGTTTACTGAGAGTATATGTTAAAGTGTACTTTCATAAACTATACAGTGAGCTACAAGTATATACGAGTATACTTGCAGTATAAAAACTATGAGAGCTAAAGATTCTGGGTTTAATTGCTCACAACAGGTATTGATTTATTATAGCAGCTAAAATAATGTAATATTCAGTCAAACTGTGAGGAGGTGGCATCCAGATGTGAACACCTGGAAAGAATCAGATGTGCTTTGACAGATTTTTATGAATACATGTTTTATTTGTTGGCTATTTAACATGTCTAATACTGACTGATTCTCGGTTATAATAAAGTATTTAAACAAAAAAAAAAAAAAAAAAAAAAGGTTGTCTGTATGAAACACTTTAGAAATGAAACAATAAGTTGGTTAATCAATTAGTTTTTTACTGCTTCTTCTTGTTTCTGCACTATTAACTAATAAAGGAATATCTTATATCTCATCTTAGTCGCTAAACAAACAAATAATCAGCACTACAAATCACTTTAAGCAAAAATGGCAATTATTCTCTGGTTCCTGCTGTTTGCTTTTCTTTATCTTATGTGATAATATCTTCAGTCTTGCAGTGACAAAAGCAAGCAACATTATACCACTTTCATATTTTAAATTTTAAGGACCAACCCGTTAATCCAGAGAATGATCAGCAGATAAATCAACAGTGAAAGTATTAGTTAGTGTAAGACCGAAACACAAAAATATAAAGTTATAAAGCAGCTGCCGAAAAACAAAATAAAACAAAACATGAAATTAAAAGCAAAAGCAAACAAATACTGTACATAACCATTTTTTCAGTCAAATTTTCTAGAACAATAGGAGACGGGAACAACATCTAATCTAATCACAGAATATGATTTATTAAGTGTCCGTTGGTCAGAATGAGTTTACGTCATGGTTTGAGTGCAGAAGACACTGAATTCATCCAGATGTGAGGTGTTTTCTTTTTTATTATTATTATTTTTATTTGTTTTCATGCTCTAAACTGATGTTTAACACGTCGAGATTCAGAATCAGAATCAGCTTTATTGGCCAAATACGTGAACACTTATGTTTTTTTGTTGCTGTCAATACTTGAATAGACATACAGCTAAAACAAAGACAAACAAAGCTGGACAAAGTAAACATAAACATTTATCTACTATATACAGATATAAAAATATATAAAAAAACAGTGAGACAATATAGAATAAATAAACTTTATAAGATATAGAGGAGATAAACGGTGCCTCATTTTAAATCACTCCTCAAAACACACTTTTACACGGCTGCTTGTCATTCCTGATTCTGATGCTTTTGTATTTGTTTATTTTTGTTTTTCAGTTATTTCATTGTCTTTTTAAATTGTTTTTATTGTTTTTGTATTCATATTCATAATTTCCCCCGTAGTACCATGTCTGTTGGTTGCTTTGTCCTGTTTTATGTATGTACAGCACTTTGTATCTCTGTTTTTAAAAAGTGCTGTAGAGATAAAGTTATTATTACTGGTTATTATTAATAGTGCAATGGTGCAGAGTACTGGGATATATATGGAAATGAATTCATATAACAGGTTGCTTTATATACATGTGGTAGGTATTACAGTGTATATAATATTCAAATACTTCTATAGTTTATGTTAGTAGCTTTACTTATGAAACAGCTGGAATAAGACGCATTGGAAATGATAAAAGCAAACACACACACACACACACACACACACACACACTGGGAGGCTGGAAGCTTCATACTGGTTATACTGGTGATGAGCCACCAGATGAGGGCGCTCTCTCTCTTTAAGTTACCTCTCTGCATGTTGGAGGAAATCAATCAGCTCACATACAAACTGAGAAAAACCTGCATGATTTGATTTGGTTTCATCCTGTTCACAAGAAAGAAAACTGTTGATGTTTTCGGTGAAAATCAATTTCCACTTTCTGTAACAGCGAGGTCTTTATGGAAATGAGTCAGTAGGAAGCCGGAGCAAAGAATCAGTGTGTATGTTTTACATGAATTCAGTGAATGCATCCTCATGCAGCTGTGAAAATGTGTCACATTCCTGAGCTGTAACAGCTCTCTCCTCTCACATCTGGGATTTGCATCCTTCATCTGCTCTGTTTCCCTTCACCAACACTGAAATGATGCTCCGTCCTATTACCTGCACCTCCAGCGTAAATGTTTATGGAAATGGCCCGTTGGAGCAGGCCAAGTGTTTTCCATCAGCAGCTCTTTGCAGTAATAATACTGCAGTGTTGATGTCAGACCCGCCCTGCCTGAAGAGGGGAGGCTAATGGCCCTCTCCCCCCCCCCATCCATCCATCCATCCATCCATCCTCCGCCCTGCATGAATCTAATTCACCTTAAATGTGCTGCTGCAGGGTTGGGAAGCGAGAGGGCATCTGTTCAGAGAGTCCCCATTTAAGGAGCATTATGTAACATCAGACTGTGGATGATGGAGATCCAACCACGATACAATCAAAGGGAACGTGGACACGAGTCTGCAAGGCTCACACGGCTCACACACCTGGTGACTTTTAAATTTAAATCTTTATCGTCAAAAAAAAAATCAAAAATAATTATCATTCTTATGAAGAGCTTGCTATTATTTCAAAAACATTTAAAAAAAAAATTGTCATTCTATTTATTGTGTATTATTTATGTTAATTTTGTTATTATTATTATTATTATTATTATTATTAATAATAATAATAATAATCTAATAATTTTATCAAATCAATGATGAATTACCTTGTTTATTTGGGGTTTTCCTTAAAAATTTGTTTTCATTTCTTTGTATTTTATTTAAACACAAATAAATATAAATATCGAAATTATAATTTTTTTATTATAATTTAAATAAACGATTAGTCGATTAATCAATTGGTCGATTGATAGAATTGAACTTGGATCTATTTTTCATACAAAAACATTTGTATTTTCTTTAAACATAAATAAATAAATAAAATAAAAATAAATAAAACTCTTGATTTATATATATATATATATATATATTGCACACAAAACTTATGGAGAGTTTATAGCTTTGCTATAAATAAAACTAACAGTTTGTACAAGCACATCTGAGACGATTAGTCAATTAATCAATTAGTCGATTGACAGAAACTAGAAACTATTTTTCATGCAAAAACATTTCATGCTTCCAGCTTCACAATTGTGAAGCTTTGCTGCTTTTCCTTTTAATCATGTTAATAATGTATTAGTAATAATGTTGAGGTTTGGACTGTTGGTTTGACTAAACAAACATAGTGAAGGTGTCACTTTGACCTCTGGGTCATTGTGACACCATTTCTCACTATTATTTTTACAAACCAAACAATCAATCGATTCATGGAGAAAATAATCAGCAGATTAATCCATAATGAAAATAATCATTAGTCAATATTTCAAAATGAGCCCATCTCAACCAACTACAACAGTAAAATCCTGCTTTTACATTAATGCAGGAGGAATAATAATCTAATGATAGAATATTTAATGGTACAACAGTAAGTAAGTAAGTAAGTAAGTAAAGTTTATTTGTATAGCACCTTTCACAGATACAAAATCACAAAGTGCTTTACAATAATAAAAAACACATCAGTCAATATTAAAAGTAGCGATGAAAAGGGCTGTCAAGCTAAAAACACAACAAAACAAACAAATGAGGACAAGGACACATAAACAGGTAACACATACATGTAAAATACAACAGCCACGGTGGATATGTATATACCTTTAATACTGCATTAATAGAGCTTTTTCCTGATTATAGTAATATTTTCACAGTATTTTTTACAGTGTGGTATTAGTACTTTTACAAAGTGAATACTTCCTCCACATACATCATACTGCTTCACTGCTGCAGTACCGTCTCCGGTCGTTGGGGGTCGCTGTGGGTTCATCTCGGCTGTTTCCGGAGCGTTCCGGAATCAGCCGAGATGCTCCGGAACCAGTACATAGCGCCATGTCCAGCAGCATGTAGCCGGACTGTTGGATTCATTCACAACAAAACAAAGTCTCTGTTTTAACTCAGAACGATTTTAACTGTTTCTTTAAGACTTCACGTTTTTTTATAAGCTGACACAGAAGCCACTTGTTCACCGGAGATGGGAGTCCCGGCGTTCTTCCGCTGGCTGAGCCGCAAATACGCATCTATCATCGTCCACTGTGTGGAGGAGAAGGTAGGCTAGCTGCTAGCTGCTAGCATGTAGCCTGTAGCCTGTTAGCTAGAGACCGTTTACTGCGTTGGCGGGAAGATTTTAACGTGTCATATCTTTATATTTACATCTTATTTTACTCGTTATGTTATATTATGTGTGTTCGTGGTGGTTAGTGTCGCGTCGTAGATGTGTTTTTGTGTGTTTTTAATGTTTTGAGGGTTTCAGTTTAAACCAACTGACACGGTTAACCGGAAGCTCGTGTTCTTCTTCGTGGGTTTGTAAACAAACAGACGCAGTTGTTTATTCTTAAAAACACTAAACTGACACACTAAACCAACACTCTACAAACACTCTACCAACACTCTACAAACACTCTACCAACACTAAACTGAACCTCTACCAACACTAAACTGACACTCTACCAACACTAAACCAACACACTAAACCAACACTCTACCAACACTAAACTGACACTCTACCAACACTAAACTGACACTCTACCAACACTAAACCAACACTCTACCAACACTAAACTGAACCTCTACCAACACTAAACCAACACTAAACTGACACTAAACCAACACTCTACCAACACTAAACTGAACCTCTACCAACACTACCAACACTAAACTGAACCTCTACCAACACTAAACCAACACACTAAACCAACACTCTACCAACACTAAACTGACACTCTACCAACACTAAACCAACACTCTACCAACACTAAACTGAACCTCTACCAACACTAAACCAACACTAAACTGACACTAAACCAACACTCTACCAACACTAAACCAACACTCTACCAACACTAAACTGAACCTCTACCAACACTAAACTGACACTAAACCAACACTCGACAAACACTCTACAAACACTCTACAAACACTAAACCAACACTCTACAAACACTCTACCAACACTAAACTGAACCTCTACCAATACTAAACTGACACTAAACCAACACACTAAACCGACACTAAACCAACACTAAACTGACACTAAACCAACACACTAAACCAACACTCTACCAACACTAAACTGACACTAAACCAACACACTAAACTGACACTAAACCAACACTAAACCAACACTCTACCAACACTAAACTGGCACATTAAGACTGTTATTTTTAAATGTAGCACCATATAAAAATCATAATTAACCTGACCATTCAGGGGTACTTGTACTTCACTTCAGTATTTACATTTCTGCTACTGTATACTTGTACTCTACTAAATCTCAGAGGGAAATATTATACTATATATACTATAGTATAATATATATATATATATATATATATATTATATATATTATTTTTTTTACTCCACTACATTTACACACAGTAAAGCTTTAGTTTATTTTCATTTGATGATGCATTGCTGTAGATTAAACTACTCAACAGTATACAAATGAGTTAAAAACATCTACAGCAGTAATATTAATCCAGAAACATTTTACTGCGATATCAATAGTTTTACTTTAGTTGATAATACTTACATACAGTTACTTAAGTTTTGATTGCAGAACTTTTACTCATTGAGTGTTTTCACAGTGTGGTATCAGTACTTTTACTAAGTAAAGGATCTGGATACTTCTTCCACCACTAAACTATGTTAAAACGTCTACGTTGTTGGAAAATATTGACCGAAATATCGTCTGTAGTCGCATGAAACTCTTGTGCACTGAGTACATGGATGAAATTAAAGGCTTTCACACACTTACATTTATTTATTTGACCTATATTTAACCAGATAAGTCAATTAAGAACAAATTCTCATTTACAATCACAACCTGGCCGAGAGGCAGCGACAGAAGGCGAGGCGTTACAAAATATTAGATCATAGAACATAAGTATGAATTAGTGCAACAAAACATTGCAATATATATATATATATATATATATATATATATATATATATATATATACCACCTCAGCTAACATACTAAATAATACAATATCATGAAATTAAAACTTGAATTTCTTTCCGTATCTAATTGCCGTTTGTTTAATGACTGTCAGTTGTTTAGGCCTCTGTCAAACTATTTTCTAGGGAAAAACCTATGCCGTCTTCACACAAGTTTTTTTTCTGTCTTGTTTTATCTTCACAGGGTAAAGAATGTAATGGAGTCCGTATTCCTGTCGATACGACCAAGCCAAACCCCAACGAGGTGGAATTCGACAACTTGTACTTGGACATGAACGGGATCATTCACCCTTGTACGCATCCAGAGGACAAGTAAGAACTCCCCTCTGTTCAGTTTAGACTTGAGCTGGGCAATACAACAATATATATATATATCGTCAAAATTATATTAAAATGGCTGTTTATGTTTTTCTATATCGCCTCTATTGCGATAGGCTAGGCCTGTAATTCCACTTAAAGTTTCTTAATAAAGTGAAAAAAGAACTATTAATTTGTCAAGTCACACAGGAGTATTGATTGATTAGTTTGTTTATTATGTCGTCATATTATGCACAACAATTACAGCAAGCAGTCGTTGGCAATGAAAATCTTGGGTCTCAGGTACCCTTGAACTATGCTCATTAAAAATGTAAAAGCAAAATGAGAATCAAAGACATAAAATAGTTAAGTTAAAATATAGGGCTTAAATATTAACATACATAAATATAAATTTGTAGATGGTAGTATTTCCAATGGATAAGCTGAATGTAAACAGGATGTAGTATGTATATGCATGATAAAATGAATTAATCTGTAAAATAATCAACAGATTAATTGTTGGGGGGAAAAAGCTGTACTTGCAGTCTAGATTGCATCCAGAGTGATGAGGGGACTTTAATGAGCACAAATCAAGTATTTTGTTTCTATGATCAAACCTGGATGTTTTGTTCTAATAATAATGGTAATAAATTCGACATATTTAGCGCTTTTCAGGGACTGAAACAATAGGTTGCCAAGGATGCTAAAATGGTAAAAGATGCAAATTTGAGTGTTGATCCGTGGGATTGCCTCCCAGTTATGAAATGTTTTTTACACTAAACAAGGGACCTTTAAAATACCCAGATTTCTAAATGAAGTTTGGTATGACACACATCCCCACATGTAAGAACAGCATAATTAAGTGATAAAAATAAAACTGTACTTCACACTCTGACCTCTGCTCTCCACAGACCCGCTCCCAAAAATGAGGACGAGATGATGGTCGCCATTTTCGAGTACATTGACCGCCTCTTCAATATTGTGCGGCCCAGAAGAGTTCTCTACATGGCCATCGACGGAGTGGTGAGTAACGTTCAGTAACGGAAACCTGCCGCCAGAGCAAAGTTTGGATGATAGCTCACATCCACAACAAAAACTGAAACACGGCTTATTGAAATATCTACCAGAGAATCAAACATTTATTAGGTTACATCCACACTAATATGTTTTCATTTTAAAACATAACTTTTACAACGTTTACACCCAGTGTCCACACCACTCCGGCGTTTTCGAGCCCCTAAAACGGAGGCGTTTGAAAACTTTGCAGACCCCGTTTTAGTTATCCGGAAGAAAACGAAGGACACCAGCCTCAACCAGCAGCGGTTAATTTCAACTTGGATGACGAGTTACAAGCGTTGCTGACCTTGTTGTCTCTGCTAGCAGCTGTTGTGCAGTTAAATTCAGCTTTTTATAATGTTACTACTGCCTACATGCGCAGGAGGAAAGCTAGTTTTAGAGCACTTTGCATCGATTCCCGTGTCCAGCGCTGCTTCCTGTTTACACCGGCACGAGCATGCCCAGTGGTCATGTGATATGAAAATGTATAAGTGTGGATGTAACCTTAGATTTTATCCGTCAAATGTTGTTTTTCATATTGTCAAACATGGCCTGTAGGGTAGTAGTCAGTTTCTATCATATTCCAAATAATCTGATGTTACCTGGGTTAACGTAGACAGAAAATAGCTCTGATGACCAGCCTGAAATCAGCTGCTGTACAGTAGAAACAACATCCTGTTTAACTCCACCAGGCTCCGCGGGCCAAGATGAACCAGCAGCGCTCTCGGCGGTTTCGTGCCTCCAAAGAAGGAGTGGAGCTAGTGGAGGAGAAGAATCGCATCAGGGAGGAGATCATCGAGAGAGGTGTGTGTGTGCTGTTTTTAAATCCCTGCTACAAGTACAGAGAATGTACGTCGGCTCAAACCTCAGGATGTGCAGAGCATTACACGTCATTTTCCTCCTGGCAGGACGTTATTTTCTCTGAGCTCCTCGACAGCTCCGCAGTTTGTAAATGTTTTGTCATTTTGGTGTCTTTTGAGCAAATAGATGTTTCACTGTGTATTTGTGGGATTGTTTGTCTTTTATAATGTTAACTCTTTATGTAACCTTACTTATTATTTCCTCTACAGGAGGTTATCTTGCACCTGAGGAGATTAAAGAGAGGTTTGACAGCAACTGCATCACTCCAGTAAGTAGAAGTGTTTTCACAGTCTTTCATACTTATTACTGGATATTTTAGTGTCTTTTATTGCTGTGTTTTTTTTTTATAACTGTAATGTTTATTGTTATTTTTTGGTTTTGTCAGTTTTTGTGATGCAAACTTGGTACACTTGTTGGTTATATATATAGATGTATTTTTGACTACGACAATCAGCAGAATGACCGGATATGACTTGTTTTGTCTGCAGGGAACAGAGTTTATGGACAACCTGGCTCAGTGTCTCCGATACTACGTCGCAGACCGACTCAGCAATGATCCCGGATGGAAGAACATCACGGTGTGTTGCTGCTCGGCCTTTCAAATACGACCAGAAACGTATTGACATTTTATAGACAAAATAGTTGATAGATCAATCAGAAAATAATGTTGAAATGAATTATCCTTTTTTACTTAATGTTTAGTTTTTCAGCTCTTGGCGGTTGGTATGTTGACACGGACCATGTTGTTGACAGTCGCTAACTTTTTAATACCTTTTTATTATCCAGGTCCTCCTGTCTGATGCCAGTGTTCCTGGTGAAGGTGAACACAAGATTATGGACTACATCAGAAGACAGAGAGGTACAGCTGCCTTACACTGATGAGTTTTAATAATTTACTCATGCCTGTTGCGATACAAAGGAGTACGTTAAAGCACATGTGCTTTTGCACGGTCACGACTCCAGACTGCGACCAAAATGGTGGTCATGTCTAGAAGGTAACCCACAAGTTGCGAAACTCTCACGAGATGGTTAAGGTTAGACATTGACCTTGAATGGTTATGGTTACAATGGGTCGTCGGGCAGCAAGTCTCGCAAGAGTTTTTGCAAATCTTTGCGAGTTTTTGCAATTTATGGGTTACCTCCTAGACACGACCCATTTCTTTGTGATTGTGCGAGTAAAAACTGGCCGACCGGCCATTAATTAATACCATGCTGTACTAAAAATGTGTGTTCAGAAGGTTCAGATATGTCTTCATCAGACATTTTGTTGACTCAAGTTTGTGATTTGTTTTTACAGCTCAACCCAACCACGACCCCAACACTCACCACTGTCTGTGTGGAGCTGATGGTAAGCGTTTACATTTCAGTCTTATATAAGGAATAAGATCAATCAAATACTAGTTAAATAATTAATAAATGTTATTAGCCAGAAGTTAGCTTGTTTTATTGTTTGACTACTTTGTCTACAACTCTGTCATCATGAAATAACATCCCTTTTCTCTCAGCTGACCTGATCATGCTGGGCCTCGCCACCCACGAGCCCAACTTCACCATCATCAGAGAGGAGTTTAAACCCAACAAGCCCCGCCCCTGTGCGCTCTGCAATCAGATAGGTCATGAAATCAAAGACTGTCAGGGGACGGCCAGAGAGAAACAGGGACAGGTGAGCTCAGTAACATGGACAATATAGACAACATGTTTGTAAGCACTGTGGCAGGAAGGGGTTTTTATGACAACAGAACTTTTTCTTAAATGCAGAACTAAGATGGCACATTTTATCCTGTACTTCAGCTATGGAGCAAATGGGGAAACAAACAAACATCAAATATGTTTTGTGATATATTTTGTTTTTGCATTTGCTTGACAGATTTAAATGTATGTCAGCTGGGGCTGTGACGCAATCTGGATATTTTAGTGATCACAGCAACATAAATGGAAAATTAAAACGTTTTTCTCTTGTCATCTTTTTACCTTCCTGTCTGACTTTCTCTAAACGCAACGTGACTTTTACTGTTGCTTATGTATCGACAGTATTTGGAGATTTGTTTATGTTTTAAATGATGACAACTTCCTGTCTGTAAATCCAGAAATGTGTCACGAATGAGACTTGATCTGTTTTGTTTTCCTTCTTCTCTTTCAGCACGATGAGTTTGCAGACACGATGCCGATGTCTGAGCAGGAGTTCATATTTATCAGGCTGTGTGTTCTGCGGGAGGTAAGATCTTTATCTTCTTTGGGGGAATAAATCACGTCATTGCTTCCTTTATTTTAAAAAGTGACAATGGTTGGTCAAGGGTGGCGCTATAGTGTCTGATATCCATTCAACTCTAATAAATTACGCCTGTTATGTCACTCCACTAATAGGACATTGCTTATGTCACACAGGTACATTTGGTTGTCTTAATGGCTGTTTGAACTAGAATCAGTACCAGAGCAAACTCTTGCCTTTTAGAAATAATAATAATAATTCTTCCTTCCCTCCATGTTTTCAGTACCTCGCCAGAGAGCTGACCATGGCCAGCCTGCCGTTTCCCTTCGACTTTGAGAGGAGCATAGATGACTGGGTCTTCATGTGCTTCTTCGTTGGAAATGACTTCCTGCCGCACCTGCCGTCCTTAGAGATCAGGTGAGATCATTTTCTCCTCTTTTTAAGAAGCTCTTAAGCCTTTTAAAAGTCCTCCTCCCTACTCCTAACCATTTCTCACCTTGGGAGGTCTTTTAAGGGCTAAGTTGCTTTGTGAATAGCTTTCATCTGTACAAGGATCTAGTCTTAACTTTAAGGGAAAATTCTGAGAAAACATCATAATTCTAAGAATTTTCTTAGAATTGTGCCACTAGGAGCAACTCTCGCTTTATGAATACGGCCCATGGCTTTAATTTTAGAAAAAGTGGTAGCGGTTGTATGTTTTGGTCCTTAACTCAGCTCTGTTTTCTGTATTCAAGACCTTAAAAAGGTACTGAAGTATAATAAATGTATTTACACTGTCAAAGGATTTTTTTTTACTGCCTGCAGACTCGATTATTCCAGAATTTCTCGAGACTTCGGCTTTCTTTAAGCTTCACAAAAACCGGGTTAATTGCAGGACAGTTGTATTGTTGCTTTAGACGGTGCAGGTGTTTCCTTTATTACTTGTAATCCTGTCATCACTTCACTTTAACCTCCAACACCGATGACACTGAAAACTGGAGAAGCTCAGCCCTCTATTGTTATGTTTCACTACTTTTCTTTATTTGTATAAGGATGAAATAGAGCTCCAAATGTTTGTTGGTTACCTGCCAAAGCAGCCAAATATCCTGCTGCTGTCAAAGACGAATCAGTGTTTGGTGTCTGTTCAGTGTCCCATCCTGAACGACTCGTCTTTAATTATTGACCGGTGTTGTTTTTGTGTCTCACAGAGAGGGAGCGATAGATCGACTGGTCGGTATCTACAAAGACGTTGTGCACAAAACTGGAGTGAGTATCGGCACGTGTTCGTCTCGTTCAGTGTTTCCAGTCGTGGATTATTATTTGTCTTTTAAGCAGCCGTGGTACTGTGACCTCACCAGGCGTGTGTTTGTCTGCAGGGCTACCTGACGGAGAACGGCTACGTCAACCTGGAGCGAGTTGAGCTCATCATGGCGGCGGTGGGCGTGGCCGAGGACAACATCTTCAAGAAGCGCAAAGAGGACGACGTAAGATTTCTGCAACTTCACACAGCGATCGTTAGACTCCTGGCTCAGAAAAAGAAAAGTCTTTATAAGCTAAATAATATAAAGTGGTATCAGGCCTCAGTACTTTTTGATGCAGGCTGAAATGTGTCTGTAGCAGAGAGATCGAAACCAAACTTTTGTATTCAACTTTGATTCTCAGATAGTTCCTGAATTAAAATCATAATTTTGCCAACTTTAGATTGTTTTAAGTTCCTCTAGGGCTTTTTGTGTTTAGAGACATTTAACATTTAAGAACTTTTGTAGAGCTGCAACGATTATTCGACTAATCAATTAGTTGATCGACAGAAAAATAATCGGCAACTATTTTGATAATCTATTAACCCTTAAAAGTATTTTTCTTTTGTGAACTATTTTTTATTAGTTCATGTTGACAGAAAAGAACATGTATACATTTACAGATATAGTTCCAAAACTGTTAAACTTGAATTGATTCATGGTATATAACACCTAGTGTTCCAATAATAATATGGAAACATGCATATCGATATACAATATACCTCAACATAAATTGGTATGTCTGCACAAACAGATACAGGCGTACCTTGCACCTACGTACACATTACTTAAATCCATATGCTTACATGCACGCTCAAACACACACACACACACAATTACTACGTTAAAAGTCATTTTTCATGCAAAAATGGCAGAAAATGCTTTTTTCAGCCTCTCAAATATGGAGATTTCCTGCGATCTCTGTTTTATATCATATTAAACCAAATATCTTTGGGTTCGGGAAAAAACAAGACATTTAAAGACATCACTTTGGACATTTTCCAATATTTTCTGACATTTTATAGACCGAACAATAAATCAATAATTTAAAAAATAATCAGCAGATTAAGCGATAATAAAAAGAATGGTTAGTTGCAGCCCTAAACTTATAGGTTTATATTTCTTAAAGTAAAGTAATTGTAAAAGTATTGAGCTGGTTTAAATGGTGAGCGACAGTAGTAAATATTTCTATTCTGACCTTAATTAATTTCTTTCTGACATTGATAAGTCTTCATATTTTCTTTGTTTTAGGAAGGCTTCAAGAGAAGAATGAAAGAGAAAAAAAAGAGGATGAAGGTGAGTAAAGCTGGTGGATGATGATGATGATAATACTGTTTTCTGTGTAAAACTAGCTGGCAGATCTTACCTGATAAAACCGTACAGACAATACAGGAAGAATTCTTCAGTGATAAAACTGCATCTAGAAGATGATCAGAATCTGGGAAGCATTTTTTTTTTTTCATTTCTTAATAGAGCTGCAAAGATTAATCGATGTGTTATTGCAGAATGAGCAGCGGGGCCCCGCCTACATGACTTCGGGCCAGTTTGCCCCTCAGGCGCTGGGGAGACGAGACCGACCCGAGGCCGTCCAGAACGCCCGGAACCAGGCCTACGACATGAGGATGCAGCACAACAAGGTACCACAGGTTCTTTATATGGCGTCTCTGTGCAGCTCTGGAAGTCTGGAAAATGATTCTAGACAAGTTCCAGGTCTTAAAACGAACCAAACTTTATAGTATTTATGGTATTTTACTTATGTGATAAAGAGTTTAGTATCAGTTTGTTTACATGATACTGATCTCTCATATTCTGGTATATGTCGCTGAGGAGATTAATCTCTAATATAGAAATATTATTATAAAATCCTAAAATATAATACAGAAATGAAGACGATAAAACATAACCGAGAGTCTACATGTGTAGTTTTGAGGCTGCTGTCCAGTTACATTTAGTGATATTCTGAGTGCTGTCTTCAGACCCCGTCAGGACATTTTATAACACAACACGGTGATGAATCAGCGCTGCAGGAGTGCAGTCGTGATGATGGAAGTGTTGGTTTTTCTCTCCAGGATGCTGCACAGTCCCTGAAGTCCACAATGAAGAACGGTGGCAATGTAAGTTACTTGCACATAAAAAAAAACATAAACAGTGTTGGTTTGATTCTAATATATTTATAAGATACAACAGATCAGGCTTTGTCAGGCAGAGAACAGTTCATTCCTGGATTAATTCATGATAAAATGTTAAAATAAAGACAATCATTGTTCTACCAAGCTTTATCAAGATGGATCGTTTAATGTCTGACGTTAACATATATATATATAACAAATAAACAAAACTAAAGAAAACATGTTTACAAATTCAATGAATTAAATTCAGAAAAGAGTCTTGGTTGTAACTGTCACTCAAACATATTTTGTGGTGATCTGCCCCTCAAAAATGTGGTTAACTAGATCCTTGAATATATAATCAGGCATAGTAATTGGTGGTATATTAACGGGATAGTTTGGGTGATTTAAAGTGGGGTTGTATGAGGTACTTATCCATTATCATGAGAGCAAAGTAATGTACTGATGTGGGCAGCAGCAACACACATTTTAGACAAGAATCAATATCAGTTTCCGTGTACGCTATATTTAGAATATTTTCACCTCTTTACCTCGCTGTCAGACAGCCCTTTACCTCGCTGTCAGACAGCCCTTTACCTCGCTGTCAGACAGCCCTTTACCTCGCTGTCAGACAGCCCTTTACCTCGCTGTCAGACAGCCCTTTCTGACGGGGAACTGAAGCCGTTATCTATACTCTCTTCAAAGCCACCAGACTCCATTCACAAAAACAGTAATTTTACCTCTCAGAACACGGGAGTTGCTGGACTACTGCTGTCTCCATCTGTTAGTTAGTTTGTGTTATTGTGTGACTTTGATGAATCCAAACTAATCCTTTAAAACACCAAATTCAATAACACCGTAGCTTGTACCGTTCCAGCGCTTTGCATTGCACAGTAGGCGAGGTAGACTGGTCCGATGCATACTGGAGATTTTTTCCAAATCACTATGACATCCGTGTATTTTTGGCATACTGGAGATTTTGCTTTTGTTTGCATACTACATGCTACATATTGGCCTAATCCGTACATACTGGTAGTATAGTATGAGGTTTCAAATACAGCCAGAGTACGCCAGACAGACACACAGCCGACAACCTTGCAGCTGAACTCACTGATGCTGGTCTCGGTGCATCCCTACTGGAGTGTTTATTTGTCTACATGTGAAAGAGTTGAATTGAATGTTATCTTCATCGTCACCCAGCAGTCATCTAAAAGTCTCAACACAGCACGTCCAAAATCAAAAGCTAATCTTTCCTTTAGCAAACTATGAAAACTTGTGGCGATCTCTCCTTTTTAATGTGTATATTTGATGTTTGTGTCTGTCTGAACGTGGTCGCTGTCTCCTGCTTCAGTTCATGGTCATGTTCCCGTTTAACGTGTCTCTTAAAGCTGTTCAGTTTTTCCTGTACGACTTAACAATAGGTTGCCATACATTAGCACATGAATGAAAAGAGCACAGAGGCTTCAGAAAACAGGAAGGCTAAGTAGCTACGGTGGTGATTCATTTATCTTTTCTTTCCATCGGCTTCATTCAGACACACAGACAGACGGCAGAGCAGAGAGTTCATCTTTCACTCAGGAAAAATGTTTTATAATCATCCGGTAGTTATTTATGACGTAATAACAAACATCACCGTCAAATACATAACATGCTCCTGAAAACTGCTTTTTAATTGATGCTATTATACTGTTATATTTTCCCTTTGGTCTTTTATCTGTATGGCATAAATATATGTATGAAATATGGATTCAAATTTAAGATCTCATCACTGACCATGTCCATTTTTATCGCATGTAATGCAGCATTTCTTTGTTAGATTAATATCTGCCAAATGGAGTTGAAATGATTAGTTGATGGATCGATTCATCGTTTTGATCAAACATTCCCTAAATCCAGCTTCTCAGTACATCCAGCTTTACTGCTTTTTTGTCTTGTGCAATAATGAACTGAATATATATAAATATATATTTGGGATTTGCACCGTCGGTGGGACAAAGCAAGGCACTTGATGTCCTCATCTTGGACTATTTAATCAATTAATCGGGGAAATTATGGTTAGCCACAGCTCTAAAAAGAACTAATACTTCAATAAGTTTGTATTAATTTTTTGTATATTCTAGTGACCTTCCCTAAGAAATAATCCGTAGAACTTTATTTATACTGTTTTATTGAAATAAAGATGTAAAGAAAACAATTTAAAAAATCACAACAAGAAACGCTAAAAACACACACAGCTGAATCATTTTACCCTAAAACATTAAAAACCAATGAAATGAAACTATTTAATAATCAAACAGTAATTGATTATTGGTTGGTGGTATTTGTCCAGTTTATGAGTGAAAAACAGGACACAAATAATAACATCCATGAAATAAGACTATAGATGGTTCTGATTCTCTTAAACTACAACTTAATCTTTCCATTCCTGTTTTGTTGTTCCAGACGTCTGCGGGGCCCAGCGGCGGCGCAGACAACCGGGGGGTGAAGAGGAAAGCCGAGGACAGCGACAGCGAGCCGGAGCCTGAAGACAACGTCAGGTAAACCTGCGGCGTCGTAGTGGAGGTAGGGGAGGGGTCGGGGTGGCAGCGTGGACACGTCCTGTGTTTAGATTTATAGTCAAGCTGCCGTCTGCAGAGCTGGGTATCGTTTACAATATTACGATGCCAGTACCAATTAGTGCTGGGACGATTCACCTATCTCTGGTTCGATATTATCACGATGCTCGGGTGCTGATCTGATATGTATTGGGATTCTACAAGTATATTGTGATTTGTTAACTTTTTTAACACTAGACCATGAAGGGAAAAAGTTGAATACACTTCTAGGGACTTTTACTTTGGAAAATCTCTAAATTACACGGACATGTAATGTTTTATACTTCTGGTGAATATAATCCATCAATCTTATTTCCATAGATGTATTTAGTATATACAGTTCCCTTTGTTGACAGCTTATTTTGAAAAGCGGACGTAGACCCACGTGTCTACTTCCTCTAACTTCTCCAAGGTGGTCTCTAGCTCTCCCGTCAGCTCCGTTCTCTTTATCCACGTTACCGCCATAAGATAACGTTTCCTGTCCGTGACAGAGTTAGCATGCAGCTTTAGCTCTGCTCTGTCTAGCTCTGCTTCTCCTGTCAATGTGTGAAACCCAAAGTGTTTCCATCCTTTACTGGATGTGTAGTGTGCTGGTAAATCAGGATTTATGCAGAAGGGCTGCAACTAATTATTATTTTCATTAGCGATTAATCTGCAGATTATTTTATATATTAGTCCATCAATTGTTTGGTCTATAAAATGTCAGAAAATAATGAAAAATGTCCATCCCAAGTCCAAGATCATGTCTTTAAAATGTCTTGTTTTGTCCCAAACTCAAAGATATTCAGTTTAATATGATATAAAACAGAGGAAAGCAGGACATTTCCATATTTGAGAGGCTGAAAACAGCATTTTCTGACATTTTTCCATGAGAAATGATTTAGTGATTTATCGATTCTAAAAATAGTTTGCTATTATTTTTCCGTTGATCGACTAATCACCAAGTCAGCTAATGGTTGCAGCTCTAGTTTGCAGTATAAGTGTCCACCAGACAGCGTGCATGATAGTAAAATGCCTTTTAAAAAAAAATATTTACAGACCAGCTTCACTCAGCGAAGACGGCGTTAACAAACACGAGCAGAGAGATTCACTCATTAATGCCACGGTGCTGCAGCACAAGCTGTTTAACACACTCAGCCCTCCGCTGAACAGCTCCCACTTCCCTCCGCACGTGATTAATATGGAAAGCAGGAACATTCGAGTAAATTCCTCTGTGACGCACTCGTCAGAGCTGCTAAATTGGTATTCATGGAGGCTTTCCTCTCAGGAGTCGGCGCTCCCCGCGGGCCGCTCCGAGGATCTGCCACACAGATGCCTGGACGGCCTTGATTATGAGTGCAGAACGGCGTTGCCGCCCCAAATCTACCGAGAAGTCAAAGCCATTAAACTGTTCCAGCAGCAGGGAGGAAGTTGATGCAGTTTTTCTTGTTCAGCCTATACATGAACAGGGCAGTATTTTAATAAGCAAATGCATCGTTTAGGTACATTTACTCTACAAACATGTGATTGTCTCATCCAATACTCCCTCACACTCAACGGTGGAATACATTTACATGTCAAGGTCACAAACAATAGAAGTGATGGAAGAAATAATGTTAAAGCCACAGCGTCCAGACAGCTGATTCCCAAGAGAGTTCATCAATATTATGATGCTTTATAACAAGAGGTATATAGAAGGGATGCAAAACCGAACAGTTCAATGACTGTACAAACCGAACCTTAGGCTTGTTGAACCTTTGCACCACTGTTAACTACAGGCCTGCTAATTATTTAATGAGACAGATGACGTAGAAGAGGCAATTATCTCAACATAGGTCTACTTGACCATTGCCAGAACCGATATATTTGCTTCATCTGAGTCTATGTGGAGGTAGAAGGAAGTTACCGCTTGTATTGTTGTAGTCTGAGTAACGTTCCGTGAACCAAAACAAATAGCAAGCGGCCGCCACGAGCCGAAACAAGAAAGTATAAAACGTTGGAGGGTCGTCGTGGATACGACCCATGTTAAATCCAGCGTGGTAAACACTACACATCCAGTAAAGGATGGAAACACTTTGGGTTTCACACATTGACAGGAAAAGCAGAGCTAGACAGAGCAGAGCTAAAGCTGCATGCTAACTCTGTCACGGACAGGAAATGCTATTGTATGGAGGTAACGTGCGGTCGAGGATGTTGCTCTCGTCTCTGTGGTCAAATGGGCCGACGCTACAACTGTAGAGCACCCAGATACTGACATTTGTGTTCTCTGCATTGAAACGGCCCCGATGGAGCTGACCATGGATGGATAAAGAGAACGGAGCTGACGGGAGAGCTAGAGACCACCTTGGAGAAGTTAGAGGAAGTAGACACGTGGGACTACGTCCGCTTTTCAAAATAAGGTGTTAACAAAGGGAACTATATATACAAAATACATCTATGGTAATAAGATTGATTGGATTATATTCAGCAGAAGAATAAAACATTAGATGTCCCTTATAAATGAAAGAGAAAATACCACTAATCTGTGCGGGTAATGTCTTTATTCTTTGATTTTTGGGTTGCTGGATAATAAATAATTCTTGACAATGACTGATATATTTTAAATAAAGTCTGATAAATGTCCGGTAAAAAAGTCTGAAAAGTGTCCGGTGAAAAAAGTCTGAAAAATGTCCGATTAAAAAAAGTCCAAAAAATGAAATAAATATCTGAAAAATGTTTTAAAAAAAAAAAATAAAAAATGTCCGATTTTAAAAATAGTCCAAAAAATGAAGAAGAAAAAAATCTGAAAAATGTAAAAAATAAAATAAAAATAAAAAAGTCTGTAAGATGTCCGATTAAAAAAGGTCTAAAAAATGTCCGATTTAAAAAAGGTTTAAAAAATGTCCGATTTAAAAAAGGTCTAAAAAATGTCCGATTTAAAAAAAGGTCTAAAAAATGTCCAATTTAAAAAAGGTCTAAAAAATGTCAGATTAAAAAAAGTCTGGAAAATGTCCGATAAAAAAAATCTGAAAAAATCTGGAAAAAAAATGTCTGAAAAAAGTCAAAAAAATAATAATCTGAAAACGGAAAAAAATCTGAAAAATGTCCAATTTAAAAAAAGTCTGAAAAATGTCCGATAAAGTCAAAAAAATTAAGAAAAAAAATCTGAACGATGTTAAAAAAAAAAAAAAAATGTCAGATAAAAATGACATAAAAAAGTCAAAAAAAACAAAACAGAAAAATGTAAGCAAAAAAATGAAAAAAGTCCAGTAAATATTTTGCATACATGCTGCAAATCAAACATTTTTACTTGATTCATTTAGAGATTTTCCAAAGTAAAAGTCCCTAGAAGTGAATGATTCAACTTTTCCCCATGGTCTAGTGGTAGAAAAACGCAGAACATATCGAAGCGTCACTCAAGTATCGTGATAGTATTGAATCAGGTGATGGGTGTATCGTCCTAGCCCTAATAGTAGTTGTAGTACATAAGTAGTGTTTAACCTACAAATTATGACCAGTTGATCAAACTGTAGAGGCTGAGCTGAGCACATTCTGACTGTACAGAAAGACTGATTAAAACGTAAAGTGTGAATTAGTGCAGTATACTGGATTATTAAAATTGCACAGAATCCGTCTTCTCAATAGTTTGGATCAGTAAAGTATGATATACTGTATACTATATAATATGTCCATGTGTGCTGCAGGTTATGGGAGGACGGCTGGAAGCAGAGATACTACAAGACCAAATTTGACGTGGACGTGTCGGACGAGGGTTTCAGGAAGAAGGTGGTTCAGTCTTACGTGGAGGGTCTCTGCTGGGTGCTGCGCTACTACTACCAGGTAACCCTGAAATCACTCTGTGGCTTCATTTACTCCATCTCATACACTGAAACAGGGTCATAACCTGGACTGTCATGACGTCATTTCATCTGTACTGTTTCTATTCTGCTGAGAAACTGTGTTTTTTTTCCTGTTAAAGTGGTTAAATGTTGACATTGGTGTAACTTCTCCCAAACACTACTGAACACCAGTGTTATAAACTTTAATATTGGCTTCCTTTTGAACTATCCTGATGATTTTGGTGACTTATCAGATCACAAATGATGTGGTACCCTTATTTCAGAGCTGAACAATCTTTAAATTAATAAAATAACAGCAAACGCAAAAAAATAAGATATTTATTGCTCAGATACAGGTTGCTCAACAGTTTTTAAAGATTTTTCCGTGACCTTTCTTGTCATAAAAATAAGAATTTGATCAATGTTCGATGAAGTTTGACAAGGAACGTTAAAACTTGCTGAAAGGTTTTGGTTTCATTCTTTTCTCCTTAGGTTTTTTTTTTTTTAAACCAAATTCAGTTTATAATTGATCATCTAGGTTCAAACTCACCTCGTTGTGTCCAAAGAAAAGACGTCTAATGGACGAACGGCATTTTCAACAGAGCGACAGTTTTTTTTTTGTTGAAAGTCAAGAACTGCTTACCGTCGAGTGTCTCGACAAACAAACCTCCGCGCAGCAGAGATACCAGTATCACTTTATTGTTTGCAGTGTGATTATACACTAAATAATTTTATTGTTGTAAAATATTGATCTTTATCTTGAGATGAAATTATCAGCTGCGGGCCCTCTTCAGAGGATCCGGGGCCGCGGCGGGCTGAGCCGGGGGGGATTTGTCCGGGCTGATTGTGAGCTGTCTATATGCACGCTCTGTGTTGACTCCACATGTTCGCCAATCCAAAGCCCCTCTCAGGGGGCCGTTCTGGATGAATTCATTAGCGGGGCCCTCGGTGGACGGGGACGTGTCTGCTCTCCGCCGCCACACATTCACGGTTCTGTCCGCCGCCGCCACTGTAGAGTAATGGTCACGCACACCTCGCCAAATGATCAGAGCTGGGTTTATACAGAACACAAAAGATTCACACTTTGTTCTCAGTTTTTTGGTGTGAAACTGATGGAAGACGCTGTTTTTCTTCAGTCTATTTGGTACAGTGGAAAGACAGAAACCAGGGCTGCACAATTAATCTAAATTTTATGGAAGTTGCAATATTCAAATGGCAATATTTGTTGAAGACGAATGTGTGTCAAAATACCATTTTAAACTAAATACTATGGTGCTGCAGAGATGTCCCGGCCTTCACATCATATTCTACAGACTTAAGAAAACATCTTTGTTTGGTACAGATCACCGCAGAAATCACATCATAATAATCAATTTAATGTTTTTCAATGAAAATGAGAATGATGTAAAAATTTCCTCTAATATCGCAAATGCAATATCTGATAAAATAATCGCAATTAGACTTTTCCTGGACCGAAATCAAATAGAATACGGAGATCAGTGTGCCAAACCTACAGTAACAAGTCTTAAATCTTCTGTCAACTTTAATCGACAACATAGATGCTATTTTAATAATAATGAATAATTAATTATGCATTTTGTTATATTTTATTTGTAAAGGCCGCTTGATTTAATTTTAAACAGAACTGACCAGCCTTAAAAATGTGTATTTTTCCAAATTTTTAGGAACAAGTTTATTAGTTTATTATTAGTTTATTAGGATCCCCATTAGCTGACACCATGACGTCAGCTCGTCTTCCTGTGGTCTGACACAGAACTCGCAAACAATTATATATGTTGTATACATTCAAACATCACATTACATACTTAAAATCCCTGTCCTCACGTTACCTTAGTTAAAAATAATGCCAGCAAACACCACAAACAAAAAAACAAAAACATCAGCACGCCAGAAGAATCATTTACTGTTGGTTCATGCAGTTAATTGCATTAAATACTCGTTTAATGCTTCTGGTATTTGTTTTATTAACTTGGTTTGGTAAAGAGTTCCATCCTGTAATAACTCAGTACATCACAGTATATCTGAGGAGATTTGTTCTGATGATTGAAGCCAATAAGAATATTTTTTTTCTATTTGACAGTAGATTTGTATATAAAACAATCCGACTGATATTCAGTGTGATGAGATACAATCAGACAAAACTTCTTAAAGTATAAAACTTTCAACAATTCAGTTTGTTGGTTTTTAATCATAATTAATCAGCCTGAGCTCATTATAGTTTTTATTTGATTTGAATAATTGAGACTAGCGCTGAATTGTTAGTTAATTAGATGGATCGAGAATTTTGCCAAATATTTAATAATCAATTTGTATTTATTTTTCTTGATAAATGTTTCTCACGTGATGATTTACTGTTTTTTTTTATATCGTCGTAATTAACATAAACATTGTATGTTTGGGTTTTGGACATTTCGTTGGCTGCCTTCATCTGAGCATGTAATTCTTCTGGACATGTATGTTTGCCCTGTAAAATCATATTCTGTAAATCAAAAGACCAGATTCCGAAAACTTTTAAATTAAATTTCATTAATAATAATTGTCCGCAAATAAAAAGAAAGTCTCGGAAAATACTCGGAACAAGCATATACAAAGAAACACAGGTGTTTGGAGAATCTCTATGGATCCAGAATAAGTGTTATGGCTTGTAATGCCAAACGGAACACCGTAATGTAAGATGTATGTATTACAAACCAGTAAACATGAGCTTTTCTCAGCAGTTATATGGTAGAAATGTATCCATTTTCTTTGCAATGTAACCCAACACATACTGTGTTTTCAAAGCCCATGATATGTTTATGCAGCACACCACACCTACTGTGAGTTGCCAATAAAGCAGTCAGTAACAAACCAGGGAATGCTACTGACCAGCCAAAGAGGGCCAGGCATGCAAGTTAACCAGCCATCTGAGCTAACCCCCAATTTAATGGTTTTTTTTACGCTTTAGGGATCATACCCCCC